>NW_028253158.1:0-62915 GCF_964263255.1 Lissotriton vulgaris
ATGCCAAAATGTGCTTAAAAGTGGAATCCAAAAAGATTTGTCTCCGAGCCATGGAGTTTCTGTCCTCCATTTTTCCACAAGAACGGTTCAAACATGAATGTCAAAATATCTTAGTTTGGAACTGTTTCCACATAATTATGGCCCTGCCATATTTAGCACATAATATATCACCTGCTGCACAATTTGAACATTTTAACAAAAAAGTTGTTTGTAGCTCAAAATGAAAGTTACAAAAAATGTGACTTATGTTGCTGCAAAGTGGAGGGCCCTTTGCAAAGGTTGATCACCTTTTTCACTGCTGTATTTGTATGTTACACTAGTACTATTAAGGCAAAACCTTTCCAGAGACTGTTAGCATGTGTAAAATGTAAAAATAATCAAGTAAAAGAAAATATACTGCATTATGCTGCTGCCTTTTTTTGCTGCATAAATTAGTCAACACTGGGGCATAATGTTGTCCTCCTTTGCTGCATAATTCCAGTGACCCTCAAAGCAGACAGCACATGTTATAAGTGCTTGTGCATGAAGTAGAGAGACTGTGAAGTTTGCCAACTTAGTTTGGTTAGCATGCAAATCCTGCATTGCTAATCCCTGGTGAGTTGCAGCTACTACTGCTGAAACAAGGCCAATGGAGGTACCAATGGGTTAGGCAGACTGGCCTCGAGGGCATGGCCGGCTTTATCGCTGGTGGCACCCTGTGCAACAATGTTTGTTGGTGCCTCCCAATGACCACCTCCACCATGGATTCCCTCACTACCACCCTTTAGTAGTGCCCCTCAAGTCTCCATAACCACACTCTGTCTTAGATGCATTTAATGTGATTTACAGGGCCACTCATACCCGGGTAAGGTGTCAGAGCGCTTTACATCACCCACATTACACAGAGACAATCATTTATACATGTGTAAATCACTGTATAGCAAATGGTACATGAGACAAAGGACTGCAAACTGTAGGAGTCATATAACAACCATACTAGTAGGTAATACAGTTTAATAGTGATTGGTCTGGAGAAACACAAACTGAGATTTAAAAACGTAATACCATGGTTGGGGTTCTCTTTAATAATCAGAATTGATTTCCATCTGAATGAACACCTTTTGCAACATTAGGATTATCAAAGACTTGGGGGAAAAAAAAATAATGCTCTAATTTTTACCTGCACTTTGCATGCAGCTCTTAGATGACAGTTAATAGCTCACTGTTCTTTGTTAGGATTTTAACTTATAAACTGCATGTAACAAACAGATCTCTCTGACAAAAGCAGTAATCCACTGACCTAATTTTATGTGCATTTTGTGATCTGCATGGTACATGATCTTTGCAGCAGGCACATTAACCGTCTGCACTACCTTCCATGAGGCAAAATTTCCACCAGACAAAACTCGGACCTCTCTCTAGCAAGAACATTAATCACTGGAGTTATCATGGCATTTCTATTGTTGCTGAAAATTTATAGAGGCAAGGAAGGTGGTAGCAAGTGCTTTTAGAATCACAATATACTTGCAAACATAATGCCCCCACCCAAAGTCACCACCCTGTTGCGATCACACCAGTCACACCACCCAAGAGCCGGCCCTTCTCAAGGATCCTGTGACCTCAGGGACAGTGTCGCTGTTTCTCTAGGGTGTGCTGCTTCATAGGCCTGCCCGCAAGACTGGCGGTGAACTTCAGTTTGGATTGTAGTGGACAGGCACGAAGGTTAACCTGCACTTCCCACTGCTAGTTTCCACCTGCTAGTTTCCACCTGCTGGTGCTAAGACACCAGGGCTTCTAAGGTCTAGCATGGGAATGTGCTCCCTCAGGAGAGTGGTCTGGGGACTGGTCATGAAGGCCGAACCTGGTTCCCCAGTTCCAAATTCGACAGCTCCAACCGTACTGCCACATCCTCTCCCCCCACTGAACACCATACCGCCCCACTGAGAAAAACTCACACTACCGTCAATTACAACCCAATTGTGCCCTGCTATAAACACCAGGATGCGACTCAATTCAAATTACGCACTGAACAACAGCAATATGTTGCCTAAATAAAAAGTACCAACTTCCTGGAAAAAGCAAAGTAAAGCATGTGAAATTTAAGCAGGAACAACATGGTTACCAATCCACCCATCAATCAGCCATTGCTGTACCCACCCGGGAAGTGGCGTAGCAAGGTCAGGTGGTACCCAGTGCATAAAATAACTTGTCACCCCCGGCTTGACAAAATGGCAAATATATGTGTTTAAAACACATATTTTTGTAATAGAAGGGACCCCCTGAATCTAGATCACGTTCCTAGGACAGGGTAACAATACTTTCAATAGTAGTAATTCCTAGGCAACAAACTCCCTGTCGAGAGTCAGGTTTAACACAATAAATTGATACACAAAAACCTCAGCGTACTAACGAACAAGACATATTAAAAAAAGATGTAAATGTATATTTATTTTATAATAAAAGAACTTTGTTTAAAACGATCATAGTATCACAAACATGTCAAAACCAACATACAAAATGACAAATTATTCAATAATTCATTAAAACAACACACAATTAATTCAAGAGTGAAATATAACAAGGGTTTTCAGGAATAAAAGTAGATAAGATGACACTCTCGACGCACGTTTTGGCGTAACCATGCCTTCTTCAGGAGAACCACTTGCAATTCTAAATATAAACAAAATATATACATGAACTTACATAATACTAGTTCATAAAGTACAGCGAGGCTATTGAAATAAACATAAACATCTGGTGCAAGGAAGAGATGGTGGGCAAAGACGTGACTACACATATCGTTCAGAAGTACAGTGGCTCAGAGAAGGAAAAAAAGAATGGAACAGATGAGAAGATTGGAGAAAAGAATATTAGGTGAATTAATAGTGATAATGGAATATGCACCTATGAACGATATGTGCAGTCAAATGACTATGTGTCAAAACCATACTCAACAAACACCTTTCACCTAGATTTTCCGGAGCTTTACCGTAAAAATATTTTACCTTAATATAATTCTCACATCATCGCAACAAAAATTGCTGTAACAGTCGAAGTCATGACATTTCACAAAATACCTACACTCATGAGAAAAAGATGTTGATGAGATCTTAGCGCATGTCAGTTCTTTCCTCATCACTACTATCATCATCATTTGGTACATCAAGATTCTCACCCGGTGGCATTTTTAATAGCATTTCATGGTCTACATCCTCTGCGATATAAGGGATGTTCCGTCACAGGGCGATGTTGTGGACCATGCAGCAGGCCACAGTTATTTGACACACCGTCCTGGGTAAGTAGAGGAGAATTTAGACATCTAAATCTGGCGTTCAGGAGCCCAAATGCCCACTCTACTGGCTACAGTGGCCTTCCATGGGCCCCATTGAAGTGGATTTCCCAGAGGATTGTTGGATTCCTCAGCTTTGCAACAACCACGGATGGTTAGGATTCACTGAGTCTCCTTGATGGAAGCCAAATATAAGTGCTGCAATAAGTTACACACTTTCTGATTATTCCATCTGACATTACCCACACAAAGTTAGGGAAGATCATACTTACCAACAAGACAGGCCCTCTCTGGTAGTACTTGTGAGATCAGCTGGGATATCGTGCTTTTTCGCAGTATGGAGTCATGGGCTGATCCTGGGAACCAGTCACAGACTTTTGTGATATGCAAATCCAGTAAGAAGACAACTTGCATGTTGATAGAACGCAAGTGCTTCCTGTTACGGCAAAGTTGTTCCCTGACTTGCTGTGGTGCTAAGACAAAATGGGTGCCATCAATGGCTCCAACCACATATGGGAGAAGATCAAATCCATAGTAGTGAACCTTCACAAAGGCTAAATCCTCAAGTCAGGAAAACTGAATTTAGCTGTCCATGTGCCTCATCATTGTTGAAAGCACATCTTATAGGACACCATTGAACATTGGTTGTGACATACCACCAGAAATAGCCACAGTATATTGAAAGGAACCTGTGGCCAGAAAATGCAACACTACCACAAGTTTCAGAATTGGTAGGGTACATAGGGAATTAGTGTTTTGAGGTAGGAAATCAGGCTTCAACTGATGACATAAATACAATATTCTCAAGGGGATTGACCCTTGCCTTACGCTGTGTTAAGTTGGCATGAGCTGATTAGAAGTTTAAACTCCATTTTTCCTTTCTGCTGCCTTTGCACACAACACACATTATTATAAATGTTTAGAGCCTAGCTAACTGTTTCGCTTCACACGAGAATAATATGTTTTCCTATGGTAGCAGCTTTCCTTGGTAAGCTTTGTCTGAACAGTGAGTGCCGAGGCCTTCAATGTTATTTCCACACAGTCGTTGTTGTTCGGTCTGATCAGCGCACGTTCTAGACATAACATATATGCAGCTGTGGCCACCTCTGATTTTGGCGCGTTTAATAACGCACTGCACAGGCATGCTCACACACTTTTGGAGAACATTCGCATGCAGAGAGCGGGTGTAGAAAATGATGTGATCCCTTTCTACTAGGACCAGAGGTATGGGGCCGCCCTTCTAAACCCAAGAGACCTTCTGTAGCTATAAAATAACCTAATAGTAAAGGAGTGTGAAATTTAGGAGTATTCTAGTCTATTTCCATTGAGCATTTTAACATGCTGTCTCCTTTTGTATTTTATGGAAAAGTAACTATGCTGATAATCTTGTTGCTTACAATATGTCTGCTTGTATTAGTTAAGATACTACGCTTGAGAACACAGCATTAGAAATAAATATTTCAAACTTGCAGGTGTTCTCCTTTACTCCCTGTTATGGACTAGTATGAGTGTATAATGAAAGAGTGTTAATGTGTTCCACATTGCCTGAGGTATTCTAAGTTCCATGTTCTGGGTTGTCTAATCATTGGGGGTATGGAAGAACCAATGATACACTGATTGCTAGTCTGGTAGGGGATTTTGGCTACTAAGGTGAGTTTTGGCACACCCTAATTCACTGAGGTTCCAAGTTTCTATGCACAGTTCTGTGTAGGAGCAGAATCCCTGCTACATGGCTCCCAACGCTGGTGGTCTTATTACATGATGCTTGAGTAGTACTTCATTCAGTCCTTAACCCCTTCCCTATTGTTTCCGGATAACAGTGGTGTTGGACAAACCTACCTATAGTTACATAGGTCTTTTCAAGCTTGAGTCTTTTCAAACAGTTTCCTTTTGAATTGCTACCCAGTTGTGCTTCATAGGTTCTTCATTGTACCACTTTCTTACTGTGTCGTTATGGGTGACGTTGACATACCACAGCATAGTCGCATTGCGGTCCGCAATCATTTGCAGACTTATAACGTCACCCTGGAGAGCATGGCAGTTATCATGGTTGTGAGTGCAGAAGTGGCTTACCCTTTTGAGATTTTTTACTCGTGGGTGACCTTCTCTGCTGTGAACGCAAATACTGGTTTGTTCCACACATACTCACACAGCTGTGCCCGTGGAATATGTTCCTTATAGGACACAGGATGTTCCAATTAATGCCTGGCAGCACCGAGTCTGGTTTAATGGCACCCTACCCCACTCTTTAACAATAACAAGGTTAAGTCCTTTGCCCATTCCAGGCGCTACTTGGCCTGTTTTGGCTGGATTTACACCGCATCCTCATACAGGAGCGTGTCCCCTTGCAGATCTAAGATGCCTACATACAGTCGTGATTAGCGTTATTAGGTCGTTAGTACACTACATTACCCTCAATCTCCCGGGCGGGGCCCCAGGTGTTGCGGCACTTCTAGCCGGACCGAGCGGAATGAAACTTAGTCCTGTGATGGTTAATGCAGTAATGGGAAAGTGTCCCCAGGATAAGGATGATATAGCTTTCTGGCTTGCGAGAAATTTGACCAGCTGGAAGCAGTATTTCTTAACACGACTCCTGTTGAAAAACACAGGATTCTAACAATTAGTTTGCCTAAAGACTTGATACCGGAGGCTGGTGACTGTGAGTCATGGGGTAAGATTTTTGCGGCGGTGTATACGAGGTGCTTCGGCACTCGGTCAATGACTGTCCTTCCCTCGGTCATTAAACGTGTTCAAGATGAGCACGGACCTGAGGCAGCGGTTGAAGTGGAAATGAGGCTATGCGGCTCTTTTGACATAGTCTCTGATCTCGTACTTGCGAATGTTAACCTCTTCGAGGCTATTGATGGAACCGTTCCGTCACGGCACGCGGGTGAGCTGTGCTCATGACGGAACAGTTCCGTCATGGCCGGGCCGCTGCGCCTGCGTGGCGCGTTTCATTGAGCGGGCGGGGCCGTGACGGAACCGTTCCGTCATGAGCACAGCTCACCTGCGAGCCGTGACGGAACGGTTCTGTCACCCGCGCAGCTCACCCGCGCGCCCCCCGCCATCGTTAGCGCTGCGGCGGAATAGCCGCAGCAGCGAAGGTGTTAAGGGAGATGCAGTAAGCTTTCAGTTGTCTAATGCTTTGCAGGCTGTTCCCGATGCCGATAAACCCCGACCGTTACCGAGAACTATTACGGCGGCTTATAAGACTGTGGGCAGTAATAGTTTGGGTGTCAAGCCTTTCTCTACTAAGGAGAAAAAGCAACCCCAAGGGCAACAGTCAGAAACGGACGAACAGCCCAAGGCTAAAAAGCAAAATCGACCGAAGAACAGAAAACAAGGTAAACAACAACAACAGAAGCAGGGGACACATCCTGCATCTCCAGTGCCTACGCCTGCAGAACGTGTTTATACCTTGTGCGATCGCTCAACGATAAAATCACCTGATCGATTTCAGGTTTCTTAACAACAACCTCCTCATTCTTTTCAGGACTCATTGGCCTCATCGACCAGTGGTGGAACAGGCGGCAGAGGTCAGGGTGGCCAGCAGGGACGCAGCCAGCCCCGCCCAAAAGACGGTAAAGGCAAGCAGGACGAGTCAACATCAAAAAGACCCCAGTTTCAGAAGAAGAAAGTTGCCGCTTTAACAGCAAGATATGCCAGAGAGAGTGACAAAGCAGCTTCGGAATCAGACATGGGCGCTGACGTTGTTGGACAGCGCGGCGGAGATTATCATAGTGCGAGAGGCCCTGCGTCCACTACTGAAGGTGACAGCGACTGATCGATATAATGTTGTGGAGACAGCTGAGACCAGAGTAGCTCCCCCTGATAGACTTTATGAAATAGTCTTTTTAATTTAAGGTGACATACAACGTAGTATAAAAGGGGTATTTGGGAAAAATCTTACAACTACCTATGACATTTTGTTAGCATACGCTGACTGGCCCCCACTTTTTGTTCTTGCAGCTCCGAGAGGGGAGGAGGTGATCCTCCCTAGTTTCGCACATACAGTCTCCAAGGAGCATGCGCTGAATTTTGCAGAAGAATGGGCTACAGCCCTTGCGCCGGTTCTGTATCGTACGCACTGTGGATGGGATACATTTTCCCCACACCACGAGATTTCCTTATGGTCTCTGCCACAGCCTCAACCTCAATATCCCATCCGACATGAAGCTAAGGCTTCCGTGGCGGAAATCCTTGAACAATTGGAATATCAAGGTGTAATTGTAACTTGTGTGTTACCGATGAATAACCCACTTTTTACCGTAACCAAGCCAGACGGTACGTACCGTTTGGTATTGGATTACCAGCATTTAAACTCGTATTGCCATACCTGTGCAGTAAAGAATACCCACGGCTCTGCTCTGTGCGAAAAGGGTTTAAGACCACACTTGACATATCCATCGTTTTTTTTGCCCATAATTTGGATGGTCTAAGTTCTGAATCAATCAATCAATCAATCAATGACATTTATAGAGCGCACTACATACCCGTAGGGTCTCAAGGCGCTGGGAGTGGGGGGGTGCCGCTACTGCTCGAACAGCCAGGTCTTCAGCTTCTTCCTGAAGGAGAGGTGGTCTTGGGTCAGGCGCAGGTCGGTCGGGAGGGAATTCCAGGTCTTGGCGGCCAGGTAGGAGAAGGACCTTCCTCCTGTAGTCGCTCTTCGGATGCGGGGGATGGCGGCGAGGGCATGGTTGGCTGATCGGAGGTGGCGTTTGGGAGCGTAGAAGTTGATTCGGCTGTTGAGGTAGCTCGGGCCTTGGTCGTGTAGGGCTTTGTGTGCGTGGGTGAGGAGGCGGAAGGTGATTCTTTTGTTGACGGGGAGCCAGTGAAGGTCTCTCAGATGTCCGGAGATGTGGCTAGTTCGTGGGATGTCGAGGATGAGTCTGGCTGAGGCGTTCTGGATCCGCTGGAGTCTCTTCTGGAGCTTGGCGGTGGTACCGGCGTAGAGGGCGTTGCCGTAGTCCAGTCGGCTAGTGACGAGGGCCTGGGTGACGGTCTTCCTGGTCTCGGTGGGGATCCACCAGAAGATCTTCCGTAGCATGCGTAGGATGTTGAAGCACGCCGAGGAGACGTTGTTGACTTGCCTGGTCATGGACAGGGAGGAGTCCAGGATGAAGCCCAGGTTGCGTGCATGGTCTGTCGGTTTGGGTGCGGTGCCCAGGGCGGGAGGCCACCAGGAGTCGTCCCAGGCGGAGGGTGAGGAGCCCAGGATGAGGACCTCCGTCTTGTCCGAGTTCAGTTTCAGGCGGCTGGTCGTCATCCACTCGGCTACCTCTTTCATCCCTTCGTGCAGGTTGGCTCTGGCGGCGGCGGGGTCGTTGGTCAGGGAGAGGATCAGCTGGGTGTCGTCGGCGTAGGAGATTATGTTGAGGTTGTGTTGGCGTGCGATGGCCGCGAGGGGGCTCATGTAGACGTTGAAGAGGGTGGGGCTCAGAGAGGATCCTTGAGGGATGCCGCAGATGACTTCGGTGGCCTCTGACTTGTACGGTGGTAGGACCAGTTTTACCTGTGGCAGCAAACAACGCCAATTTAAACGCCTGGTGATGGGCAATAAAAACAGTACAGCTGTGTTTGCTGCCCGTATTGTCTCTCTCTTGGAAATAGTAGACCCCGATGCATGTTCGTGTGTGGATGACATCTATCTCACAGACGACGAAATTTGGGCAAATCTGTATCGCGTTGACAGCATAATTTGTAACTTTGCGGACTTCGGTTACAAATTCAACTTTGCAAAGTCTCACATTGCATAGTACACAGTGTTGTTCCAGGGCTACGAGCTCAACAATGAAGGTCAAGGATTGGCTCCTCACTTCTTGGAGAAATGTGCACAGTTGCGCGCTCCTATAACACTGAAAAAGTTACAGTCCTTGCTGGGATTTTTAAATTTTGGGCGTACATACATTCCCGAATATGCCCAGCGTATCAAGCCTTTGTATGCTTTGATACAACCTACTTTTACCAAATCGTGCTGGCCTGCCAGAACATTCAGCCATTTTGCAATCTTGGCAGGCTGATCTTCTAGAATCTAAATTGTTACTGACTCGTGATAACCACACCAACCTGGTGATAAGAATCATCCCTGGAACGGTGGGTTTCACTTACCTTACTTTTTACGAAGGAGAAACAGTACCTATTGCTTACAAGTCACACTTGTACACGTCGGCAGAAATGCGGTTTTCCTCTGTGGAAAAAGGTTTGACAGCAGTGCAAATGGCGATCTTAAAGAACGTTCACTGTTGCAGGGAAAACACATGTTGGTTGTTACCCCGTATCCTGCTCTAGAGGCAGTGACAAAAGCCAGTGTACCAAATTCTGAAGCTTTGCACCCACGGTGGATACAGTGGACAGCATCTTTGACGTCTCCGGATGTCACGTTTATTTTTGATGCCTCCTTACAGTCACAAGAGATTTTGCCGTATGAATTTGTTCATCCTGCGCCATTGACTATGCGTCCTTTGGAGGATTTCCATTGTATCATTTACACTGATGGTTCAGCGCAAGTTGCGCATTGTTCTAAGCACGCGTATTTCTCAGCTTGCACCATCGTGGTCGGTACCATGATGAATGATTAATTCAAGTCCAAGGTTGTGCACACACAGACGTTAGGGGACTGTACCGCACAATTGGCAGAGCTCCGTGCTCTGATGCTTGCATTGGAGTACGCTGATCCTAGTGTGACGACTCTGGTTGGGAGTGATTCTTACTACTGTGTCCAGTCTTACAACGAAAACCTGTTCTTTTGGGTTCAGAATGATTTCCGTGACTCCAAATGTAGCACAATAAAACATAAAATGATCTGGGTCTGAGTGGATGACCTTAAAGAGCAGTTACCACTTGTGGAAGTAATTCACACTCTTGGTCATCTGCGCGTGGGAGTACACGCTGTTGGCAATCCTTTTGCCGATGATGCCGTGAAATCTGCAGTATCAACATACTTAGTTGCAGCAGTTACACGTTCCAAAAGTAAGATTGATGATGATATCTTGGTCGCTGTAGCCGCAACTGAGAAGGGAAGTAAATATCCTAAAGGGTTCCCTTCGAAGTATTCATACCAACTAAGTCCTGATAAGGTTCCTTATGTGAAAATACCGGAGGTTCGTGAAAGGTTAATTCCCAACGCGGACCGCAGGTCCACACTGATTACAGCTGCTCATGAAGTTGTTGCGTCTGCGCATGCGGGCGTTTCGGCTACTGTATCTCAGTTACAACAACGTTTCTGGTGTTGGGGACTGTACAAACAGACGTGTGATTATGTCCTTCAATGTGACATTTGCAAGCAGATTAAACCTTCAACTGCTGCGCATCCACCCCAGACACAGTTGTACATTTCTAATAAGCCACTTGGTTGTGGTTACTTAGATCACTGCTGTCCTTTTTCTTCTGATACTGCATCTTAGTAGCAGTTGTTTCATGCACACGCTTTGTGTGGTTGTGGCCACACCGCAGCGCTGATTCACAAACTGTCATAAGAGACTTGCGTGTCTTTGCAGGGATTTCTGCTTGTGGCATCTTCCATTTGGATCAGGGTCCTGCTTTCGCCTCTAAGGCGTCTAGGGATGTCATGACTTTGTTGGGGGTCCAAGTCAAGTTTTCGTCTCCATACAGAGCTGAGGGTAATAGTGTTATGGAACGAATGAACCGAGATTTAAAGCAATCTTTGACAGCTAGGATTATAGGCACTGGCAGGAACTGGCTGGCCCACCTCAATAGCGTGCAGCGTGCCCTTAGTATTCTCCCTAGAAGGTCTCTGGGTGGGCGGATCCCATACGAAATGCTCTTTGGTATCAAAATGTTCGTCCCAGACCTTGACGGTCTAGAGCAGGTGGTTGCTGCCCCCTTTGACGTAGATGAACATTGTCATGTTTTACAGAATCTACAAGAGACGAGAGACAGTATTGCAAAGGAACACGTGCCCTCCACATCTGATGATGCGTTGCAGATTCTGGTAGTTGGCTGGCTACCCCAAGATGGAGAACTGGTTTGTGAGAAGATCGAAAATGAGAAAGAATTTGGTCCCTCATATCGAGCTCCAGTTCCAGTGCTTGGCGTGAAGGGCACAAGAACAGTCATTTTACCACCATTTGAGGTACATTTCCATTGACAATGTCAAACTACACAGAGTGGCCGATTCTTCTTAGTATGACTCGGGCAGTCTCATGTCCATCAATTTTGAGAAATTCTGTTTTGGCCCCGGCTTCTAACCCCAGGACTAATGTTGCCCTCGAGATGCCTGCAATTTCAAGTCCTTTATTGAGCTCGTTACCTGGTGCACACCTTGATGAGACTGAATATATTTACCTGACTGACATATCGATGCCTGATTTGCAAACTTGTTTGGCTACAGAATCCAGATTTTTATTTGACACTGACTCCCACACATCGAAGACCACTTCCAAGGTTTCTGTTCTTGCAACACTGTTTAAAAAACATTTTTTGATTCCTCCTGGGACCTACATTTGGTTGGTGCTTTTTTCAATTTATCTGTTCATGTCTATTGGATTTGTGGTGTACATTTTCTGCCTTGTCAACAGACACTATGTTGAAAGAACATGCATTCAACATATTAATGGAACATTGGCTCCCCATTCCTCATCACACAGACTGAAGAGGGACCTGGCTTCTGTTAACATCACTGCTTGGCCCGTCTTAGATGGGATTGTGTGGGGTGCTATTAGATTTCAAATCCATGGGCCAACTGAGGTTATAAATGTCCCAAATGTCATAAGTATTTCAATGGGGATGTAATTAAACAAAATATACGTTCTGATGATTGGGATGTTCAGGCCTTTGAAGCTTTGTTTTCTGATTTGAAATATTATGCTGCCTTTGATGCTGATGATTTGTATCCAGATTCCGCAAAATTATGGTGATTTGTTTTATTATCAACATTTTGGCAATCACTACCTGCATCAAGCACATACCAGGAGGAATACTGTTAATTATACCCAGTGGGAGAATTGTCCAGCTCCTGTCCAAGGCAGTTTTCCTTCTTTTTTAAAGAGGTTCACTTATTTCACTGATTTCAATCAGTCAAATCCTGAAGCATTTTATTTTAAAATAACTGAAATGACCACTTCGAAAGTAAGACTTACCCACACAATATTATTGTATTCTAAGTCCTTTTTAGACCAATTGGCTGTTGGGGGCTACGAACTGTGGAAAGATACTATTGATTTCTAAAACTTGGCAAGTGCAAGGCACATAGGCTTTGCATGGTGCATGCCTCATCCCGAACCATATGTTGTTTTTGAATTCTACAATTTCACAAATGACTTGCTTTGGATTGGCTACTACTAAAAAATTAAATGCCCCTTCATTACCTGAATTAGAAGAATATTCCAGTTGGGATAATAATACCAAGTTATCCATCAGAGAATTACAGACCATGTTACTGAATTCTTCCTTTAATATATCCAGTTTGGATCCTAAGGGTTGGTTGCTGTGGCAGAATAGTGCTGATTCTTGCCATCATCGTTTTCTGGATTTAGCTCCGGGCTATACACATGTCAGGGTGGATCCCCATTTTGAAAGTGGCCAATTTATGACTACCTATTCTGTAGGCAAATTATGTCAGAGTTGGCTCAAACATTCCACTTTGGCGTCAGTTAAGCTGCACTTATCTAAATTGACTGAAGATTGTGATCTGAATGATTTCATGAAAGGCCCGGTTTACGGTAGATCTAAACAAGGGATATATGCTATTTACAACGAGGTCCGGAAAGTGTCCGAGATTGAGGCGGCTTCCTAAATTAGAGCAATAGATGAAGCTAATTTGGAAAAAGTGTTAACAGTTGTAGATAACAGCATTAACACACTTTCTTCCCGCATTTACACGTTAGATAATATTGCATCATCTGTCGTTGATATTGTGCAGGATGAAGTGTCTGTTTTGTATAATGGTCAGAATCAATTGCGTTCTATTATGCAGTTTGCATGGACCTTGCAAACTCTTAAAGCTGGAAAAGTGCCATGGCATTACATGAATACCTCATCGTTATTTGCCCCGTTTAATTTGACTGAAAAGCAACGTTTTATGTCAATGAAAGATGCAACGTTTTCTATGTTACACATTGAGAAGTTAGAACCGTTACCATTCTCTGTGACGGAGACCAATTCGGCAACGTGGCTTATCCACTGGTTAATAACTCTACCTTTTCCTCCTTTCAAATTCGAGGCGTCTATGAAGTACTAGGCAATTGGCAGATATGGACCTCTGGGCACCGCTTATCTCTATGAAGTTTGGTCACTACTATTTACCTATAAATGCCTTAGGGAGGGTAAAGAGGTTTACTTGAATGGTGAGGATTGCACTACAAAACCTGATCATTCATTAATGTGTAGGAATATCCAATTGCATGGCTCTTGTAACCAGAACGAGCTGAATTTAGCCTGTATTTTGAAAGGCACACCAGCACCTGCTATCAAGGCTACATTCACATTACTGGCAAATGGGAGTTATTTAATTTTAAATAATGAAGATTGTTGTGGGATGGTTGCCGGAATTCTTTACGCGGTTACGGTCAGTGAGCGCGTGGATTGCTGTAAAAATGTAATGTTCCCTCCTCTGCATGGGAAGCTTGATGTTTCCATCTGGCCGACGATTCCGACCTAAAAGCAGAGTTCAACAAGTTGAGCCGTATAAGAGCTATATTGTCCCAAACAGAGGTGCATGCTTTATTAAATACTGATTTGCCCTTGCATTTCAGTGAGTTGATCCACACTATCTTTAATGCATCCTCCACCACAGGGAAGGCACACTTTTTAAAAGTTTTTAGCAGTGGCCTTGTGACTTCTTTTCAAACTATATTTGGTGTCTTCCCGGCATTTTTTTCATTTGATTTTTTCCAGCCTATTTGGTGGATTTCCCTTATTGCTAGCTCTGACTGCAGGTTTGCTTCTGTTGTTTTGTTTATTTCAGAATGGATGCACATCCTGTGTTGCGAGAAGATCTGCCACGTCTGTTGCTACTTCGTAACCGGATGCTTGAGTATTATGGAGCGCTGCCTCTTGCTACATTGAGTGCAGTTTATGGATTATCGTTTCGATTTTCCTTCTTTACATGCGTCCAGCCTGTCTTTCATTGCTGGAGTTGCGATTTCGACTGGGCCCTAGATTTGTGTCTCTGCAATACGGTGTCTCCCAATGCGGATTATGATCAGCTTATGAGCCCCTTAGTTGCTCATGAATTGCTTTGTTCTGGTGGAGGGATTATGGCCTTTGCAGCAATGCATGGAGTCCTGGGACGTTGGAATGTTTTCGCAGCGGCGCAAGATTTCTTGGCACGCAGCTTCATTGAAGATACACCGAGTTGCCCTCTGATGGTACTAGAGGCTCCGGTAATTGAGGAACATGTATGTTCTTTCCCTTTGCTAAATTGGATGGCTGACATGTTTTCGGATGAGAACAGTGACTTCCTATTGGAGGCTGTTGCTACATATTTTCGATATACATTGTTGGATTGAGTTGTGTCATCGCTTCTCTCTCTTCCATGACCGAGGCCACATGTTGGACATCGGATATGTTTTATATTTTTTTCTCTTAGCTTCATGTTTTTTTTCTGCCCAGACCTATTGAGTTCATTATGTCAATGGTTAGAAGTACATTCAAATTATGGAGTTTTTTTTTTGTTCCCATTTTTACATGTGACAATTTAAACTTGGTTCTGACTCTCGTTCTTGAACTCTGCTTTCCAAACTTGCCCTGTGTCTTATCCGTGCTCGGATCAAGGGAGGGTGTCATGGGGATTGACCCTTGCATTACGCTGTGTTAAGTTGGCATGAGCTTATTCGAAGTTTAAACGCCATTTTTCCTTTCTGGTGTCTTTGCACTCGACACACATAATTATAAATGTTTAGAGTCTAGCAAACTGTTTTGCTTCACACAAGAATAATATGTTTTCCTATTGTAGCAGCTTTGCTTGGTAAGCTTTGTTGAACAGTGAATGCCGAGGCATTCAAGGTTATTTCAACACAGTCATTGTTGTTCGGTCTGATCAGCACACGTTCTAGACATAACATATATGCAGCTGTGGCCACCTCTGATTTTGGCACGTTTAATAATGCACTGCACAGGCCTGCTCACACACTATTGGAGAACATTTGCATGCAAAGAGCTGGTGTAGAAAATGATGTGATCCCTTTCTACTAGGACCAGAGGTATGGGGACGCCCTTCTAATCCCAAGAGACCTTCTGTAGCTATAAAATAACCTAATAGTAAAGGAGTGTGAAATTTAGGAGTATTCTAGTCTATTTCCATTGAGCATTTTAACATGCTTTCTCCTTTTGTATTTTATGGAAAAGTAACTATGCTGATAATCTTGTTTCTTACAATATGTCTGCTTGTATTAGTTAAGATACTGCATTTAAAACTTGCACGTGTCCTCATTTACTCTCTGGTATGGACTAGTATGATTGTATAACGAAATTAGTGTTCATGTGTTCCACATTGCCTGAGGTATTCTAAGTTCCATGTTCTGAGTTGTCTAATCATTGGGGGTATGGAAGAACCAATGAGACACTGATTGCTAGTCTGGTAGGGGATTTTGGCTACTAAGGTGAGTTTCAGCACACTCTAATTCACTGAGGTTCCAAGTCTCTATGCACAGTTCTGTGTAGGAGCAGAATCCCTGCTATAGTATGATTTGCTTATTGAATCAAAACCTCTTGATAATATCCCTGTCCTCCATTGTCTGAAGGTCTGGAAATGAGCTGTACACTAGAGGCTGTCATCTCCTCCATCTACCAGGGTGTCTATGTGTTGAGTGAAAACAGTTTTGTACATTGGTCATTGTGTCCACAGTAACATATGAAGAATAAGCCAAAAGGTATGTGACAAAACATAATTGGTTGTAAAAGCATTACACATTATTCACATAATAATTTTCTACTGTCCAACATCCACCAATAATCCCCATTGTGGCCTGCACATGTGTCTATGACATAAATGCACAGATAATAAATCGAAAACGTATTACCAGCATCTTAACATTGTTATGCTTGAAATTTCCTGTTAAAAGACCATCAACGGTGCTGTATAGTACACCATGCTAATATTAAAGTAAAAGTAAGTAGAAAAGGTCTTGTGTAGCGTGAATTAGCCAGAGGGTCTCTTGGCACTAGCATTCCAGAAGTAAATGGCAGAGCCTAAACAAATTGGCCCAATCATTCAACCTGATGGGAGAAAAGTCAAGTTTTTAGCATTTTCCTAAACAACTGAAGTTTTTATTGAGATCTTTAATTTAAGGGCATAGAGTTGCAAAGCTTGCTGGCACAGAAGGAGAAACTTATGCCGCCTCATCTCATCTTCTTTACTCAAAGAGCCATCACCAATGTGTCTGCACTGGATCTGAGCATATGACCATGACAGTACCAATGAACATTTTTTGGAAAAATGTGTGGCAGGATTGGTAAAGCACTTTATGCACCAAGCCCAGTGATTTGAAATTAACCCTCTCCTTGACTAGTAACCAATGAAGGTCCAGCAAGGACTGAGAGATGTAGGGGATTTTAGGAATTTTCAAAAGCAGCCTGGCAGTAACGCTCTGAAGATACTTAAGATTTTTCATAAGAAGCTTTTGAGCACCCAGATACAAAGTTTTACAATAATTTATTCTGATTATGACTAAAACTATAACGACCGACTTACTTAGTTCCATATGAATAAATGAAAAAATCTTATTGAAAAACGAGTGTCAAAGACAACTGCCAGGTTTTGAGCCTTTTTTTCGACTGGGTACGGAGGAGACCCAAGATCAGATGGCCAATTCCAAAAAGTACTGTGCAATAATTTGTAAAAAGTACAAATTATTGCACAGTACTGGCAACCCCTTTGTTCATTTTGTATCTGGCACAGCCTTACTGTGCGTTTGCCAAAACCCTCCTTGTTACACAATTCCAAAAAGTGGAATCATCACCAAAACAGAGTACCTCCATTTTTTCAGAATAACATTTCTGACAATTTCTATGCATCCACTTTACGTGTGAGTCATGCAGTTGCAAAAAGGTTTAGCCACCTCTTCAGCCTCAGATCATATTGAACCCACAATTTGTGTGTCGTCAGCCAAGGAAATAACCACAAAACCAAAGCTAATCCGTAGGATCTGTGCATTTGCTTGGACTACATAAACTAGGGGCTTTTGGTGCAGTGCCAACCGTAAGCCCCCCTAACCTACCAGGGAGTGAATGGTTTCTGGTTACCACTGAAAATGACAACCCCGACCCCTAAGGGATCCCGGAAACAATGCAGAATCTTTTGCCCAGTCACTCTTGCTCACTTATTCTCAGAGAAGTATACAGCGAATACACAGTGGGATGTTTTTCAATAAGATTATTGAACCATAGTTATTCTTGTATAAAATACATGGCTGCAATGATTAATAGACAGAAGCAGATAAACATAATTACAATCACCAAAAGTGTAAATAGTAGTTGTAGTTATACCATGATATTAAAATAAATGTATGACGTTACAACGCAAACATTTATAACGCATGCCTTTACAACACAGTTCTTACATCGCAACATCTATTACAATGCATGATTTGACATCGCATGCCATCACAACACATTTTTAGAAACTACATTTACAACGCATTTTATTACATCGCAATATACCATTACAAAGCATACCATTACAACGCATACCATTACATAGCATTTAATGTAAGTGTTGGATAGTGTAGGGGTACAAATAACTATTCCCATGCCAGTAAGTGCAACAGTAGGGTAAGTGTTGGATAGTGTAGAGGTAAAAATTACTATTCCCACTCCAGTGAGGGCAATAGAAGGGTAAGTGTTGGATAGTGTAGGGGTAAAAATTATTATTCCCACTCCAGTGAGTGCAACAGGAGGGTAAGTATTGGATAGTATAAGGGTAACAACGATGCGTTGTAATGGTATGTGTTGTAATAGTTTGCGTTGCAGTGACATGCGTTGTAATGGCATGCATTGTAGTGACATGCAATGTAATGGCTGCTTTGTAATGGCATGCGATGTAAAGGATGTTGAGTTGTAATGACTATGTTGTAAAGGTAGTGCAATGTAATGACTGCATTGTAAAGGTTGTTTCCCATTAAAACAGTGTATATATGCAGGCATTTAAAACAAGGAAGTAATCAAGAGTACTCCTACGTAGCAAACCCTAATCTAAGTGTTCTTACAGTGTGTGTGGGTGTGGAGCTAAGAATCCCCCAAGGGATGATCTATAGGGGATAGAATGAAGGACCCCATCTTGGTCACGAACTGCACACCCCTCACAAGATGTAAGACCGCTGCATGGTGAGTTCTCAGCATGCAAGGACCCTCAGTATCAGCGGAAGTGCCTCTTCTACTAATTTATTGAGATACTCTTCTTTTATAATAAAAAGCAGCATTGCAATGTGTGGATAGATAAGTGATGCTGCCCCAGGATGAAGATAAAGTTGATATTTGTACCTAGTGCACAAAGAGACCTTGTGCACAATGTTAATGGCATTGTGATAATGTTGTGCGAAGCTAGATGTGTAAAGAAGTTTAGTTTCAAGGAAACTAATCGGACATTGTCATGCAAGCAAATATGTGTAAAAGGTCACAGCTGAAATTTTACTGTGAGGACAATGTCAGAAATAAGCTGCTTTGCGACATGGGCATAACCCAGGAATATAACAATTGGCTTAGGGGTGACATAAATATTAAAGAGGCTGGAGCTCAAGGAGGACCCCTGAGGCACCCCACATAGACGAAAGACTGAGAGAGAATGTCTCTATAGGCCACCCTCCAGTCGTGGCTACTAGTGGGGGTGCTGCAGGGCGGCGGGAGTGGGGCAGGGTGGGCTAGTAAACTCCGGCATACAGCTGACCGGAGTTAAGTACATATATGAATAAATAAAATGAATTATATTGTGCACGGCAACGCCATTTGTGTTGCAGAGCGCGCAATATAATTAGTTGTATTTATTTATTTATGTACTTAACTCAGGTAGGCCGTATGCCGGAGTTTACTAGCCCCACCCTGGCCCTCCCCACCCCACTCCACCACCCACAGCACTCCCACTAGAAGCCCCCTCTGCCACTCTCTGCTCCCTATTGCACAGGAAAGAGCGAGCTAAATCAACCTATTGCTGAGTTCTTAATGCCAATCCTCTCAAGCCGATTAATAAGAAGTATGTGGTTGACTGTGTTGAAGGTGGCGGATAGATCTAATAAAATCGCCGCATTCTCACTCTTGTCAAAGTAATTTAAAGAATATCCTCATTCAAATCCTTTTCCAGCACCTTGGCTGGTAAGAGGGCGAAAATAGGCCTATAGTGTTTCACATCCTAGGGATCTAATGTAGGCTTTTTAACCAGGGGAAGAAGGGATGTTTTTTTTCCAGTGGTCTTGAAACTGTCCTGCCATTAGAATTTTGTTGAGTAGATCCATAACACAAACAGACACTGTCCCAGAAACCTCCTAGAGAACATGCGGGGGGCAGGGGCCAAAGAAGCACTGGACTTGGTAGACATAATGAGCTTAGTTCCATTTTCCACGGAGAGAGGAATGAAATTATGAAGCTGATTGAGTCAGTTACAGTATTCAACTCCTGAATAACAGTCCTAGTGGAAGAGGAGCTTTGGCCACCAGTGTCAGGGGAGATCTGATTAGAGGTGAACTCCAGAAGAAATTGGTTTATCTTCTCTTGAAAATATTCCAACAATTTAGTACAAAAGAATTTAATCCCCATTAAAAGCACTGCCATTACTCAATTTAGACAAAGAGTTAACTATTTTAAATGCCTCTCGGGTAGATACTTTAGCTGAGCAGATTTTTTCAGTGAAGTATTTAGATTTTGCTTCAATTATTCACATTTTACATAAGGCTCGGTGGCACACTCCGCTCCACCAAATCTGCGCTCCGTTGGAAAAGTGGAGTTCGGGCAAAAAGTCTGATTCTGTGGTGTGGCGGAGTTTGCCCCTACTGCCCACCCCATGGAGAGAGTTATGGGTGAGGAGGACCAGGTCTAACCTGGGTCTGGTGTTCTGCACCATGCCTGGGCTGCCCTCCTTCTGTCCTGGTCTCCTTGGTGCAAAAGCAAACCCCCTATGCTGTATGACCTGCGAGGACTGCACATGCATGGGAATGTCTCCAGGCTACTTTTCTATGCTAGTTGTGATACATAGATTCAGTACAGCTGTCATTAGACCACTTTGGAAGAGGACATAAAATGAAGTTTCAAGGGAAAATTGTCATCAGTGTGCAATGAGACATGTGACATGATATATAATTTCAGGTTTTTTCTTAAACACTGCCTTGAAAGGCAAAAATGGAAAAAAATGCTATTAGTATTTACATATTTTCTACTATTCTGTAGTGCCACATGTCATCCGATAAAAACAATACCGTCTTGTGTGGCTGGGCCTCGCACCTGCAACATAATATACCTCAAAATGTGACTCAGGGGAATCATATATTATTCAGCAGAATCCATGCTGTTTCTATAAAGTAGATAGTGGTGGATTATGGTCTCTAGCTCAACCTTCACCCAAGAAAACCTACCAAACCCAGACATTTCTGAAAACTACCTGAGGTGGTATGCATTGTATGGCACTCAGCAGGTAATTTTACCCAGAACTTTAAACTTTGGCTAAGAACACACAATTTTCTCATATTTCTGTAATGGAAACTTCTGCAATCTGTGTGAAGCAACACATTTCCTACCACCCAGCATTACCCCAAGTCTCCTGATAAAAATGACACCACACCTGTGTGGGGGGGCTTAGCCCTCCTGACAGAAGGTCACATTTTTCAATTGAAAACTGGCACTTCTTTTGCAATTTGGTAGCTGTGGATTTTGGGCCCTAGTTCAGCTGGTACTCAGGAATCCTACCAATATTGCACATTTCTGAAAACTAGACACCAAGGAGAGTCCGGGATGGTGTGACTTGCATGGCTTTCACCAGGTAATGTAACCCTAAAGCCCTAGCAAACCCAAAACTTTGGCAAAAATAAATCTTCCTTATATTTCTAAGACAGAAATTTTAGAATATGTGGAGAGCCACACATGTAATACCATTCGGCATTCCCCTAAGTCTCCTGATAAAACTAGTACCTCACTTGTGTGAGTGGACCTAGCCTTTGCAACAAGAAAAGGCCCACAATATAACATGGACACATCACCTTTTTCTTCTGAAAACAACCCCTTTTTTACAATTTGGATAGCTGTGGATTATGGGCCCTAGATCAACTGGAACCTAGAAATACTTACCAAACCTGAAAACTGGACATCCAAGATGATCCAGGGTGGTGTGACTTGTGTGGCTCTCACCAGGTAATTTCCCCCAGAAGCCCCTGTAATCCTCAAACTTTAGCTAACACACCCATCTTTCTCATGTTTCTGTGACACAAAGCTCTGGGATCTGCAGGTAGCTACACATTTCCTTCTACTCAGAGTTCCCCCAAGTGTCCTGGTAAAAAGGGTTTTGATTGCAGATAAAGGTGTCAAACAGGCCATAAGCAACTCAAGGATTTTGTTACCTAGAGGAAACAAATGGAGAGGCTGCTTGCCTAAGAAATTAGTGGCCCATAGAAGGTATGTGTCAATGCAGAGCCACAGAAGGGTATATACAAGGACAACGCCACCTCTGTCAATTTCCCAGTAGTTCACTTTTATATGTTACAATGTAAAGCAGGTTGGAAAACATAGACCTGACTGAGATGGGCATTAACAGTGAGTCTCCTGCCTCTTAACTTGCATGAAGCAGACTCTGCAATGACAACATGTTTGAGTCTTTCTCACTGTAGTACGATGATGTAGACCCTTATGAGCTGCCATGTCTTCTACAGCAGATGAAGTGGCGGCTACTAATTCTTCAGCAGTAAAACAGTCAATGAAGGTCAACTGAAATTCAAGAAAAGATAACGGTCTTCCCGTGGGGGTTTGATGGTAAACAACATAGGCATTATATTTTGAGAACTGGATCAGATGGGTAAAAGCTTCTTATATCAAGTGAGAATTTTTGAACGTTGCATGGCTGAAGTATCTTATCCACTTCGCCCATGTACTTGTTGTAATCAAGTATACAGGTTGGCTTGAAATCTACGGCCAACTGACCCCCAAAACGTGGCTGGGAAGTGCTATCATCATCGATTGTACGGAGCAGGGAGAAATCCTGCCTATCAGATAATTTGACTGTGAGCAGTTCATTGGAACCCAACGCAGTGTTCTGGGATGTTTAGGACTTCTTATAAATAAGCTCCTGGCAGAATCCTTTGCAGTGACATCAAACTGTAACACATGCTACAGTGCCCGTATTGTACAGCTTGCTCAACAGCTTTACTTCCTTATAAAAGTTGTGTACAAAATGGTTATAACCTTTATGAAGTAGTGGTTGAACAAGCTCCCATACAATTTTTACCATGACTCCTAGCATAGAAAAGCAACCTACTGGATTTAGATGAGAGTCCTTCCCTGTATACGCTGTCATGGTGTACTCATAGCCAGAAGAGATCTCACACAGATTGTACAATTTAATGCCATAACAAGCTCTTTTGCTCATATGTACTGCCTGAACAGCAGCAACCCTTTGTACAGGATCAAGGGCACATCAATGGCTATATGTTTTCCATGAGTATAAATAGATACAAATGTTCCATGATAGGCTGAATGTTGTACAAGCTGTCATTGTCTGGGGAGTCCCAGAAGAATGCAGCACAATTAAAAACTGAAATGCAGCAGATGCTGCAATAGGCAAAACTGATCTCTGCTTATGACTGATGTGAAGCTCTGTGTTACCAAAACTGTACAAGCAGACAAGTAGTATTGTACGCTTGGTTTGTGCTCTACCCCCATTTTGAGTGCAAAGCCCAGAAAGTTCTTTAACTTCCCAAGTGCGCCCTAGAATGCCCTATGCCCCCCAAGAAACTGTTTGCCATGCAACTTTGTCTACAGGCAAACGCTTTACTGTATCAACTTTACTTTCAACTTCTGCAGTTCATATAGAAATATGGGACTGTAATAAATTGAGAGGGTTGCCAAGAGATCACTTGGTCTGTTTTGCTGCTGCAAATGCCCGGTCTACCTTCCTACTTACTGTCTGTACCCTGCACAGAATGTGCTTGCGATGGGATGTCACAACCGTTGTGACCATGTTCCTATGAAATTACTGGAAGATGAGTCTTCAGATGGAAATCCGCTGACTAAAAAATCATTCTTATATTCTGCTTCATTCACTTCTCCTCATTTGCTGTCTCATGTTCTGATTCTGCCTCAGAGCTGTCCTCCATTACTTGAGTTAGGGCCTGGGCAGCAGCCATCCCCCGAAATGCAATTTCTGTTGACTGTCTAAAACCTTCCTTTTAAAAAACTGTCCACATAGAAGGCAGAAGTATGGTTCTGAATCAGTCGATGGGTGTGTGCAACTGTGAGATGTGTTTGACAAACTGTGAAAGGACTTAGCTTATCAGTGGGTGGGTCTCTGCATCTGTGAGATTTGTGTGACAGTGTAAAAGCAAAAACACACTTAGCTTACTGATGGGGCTGCAGCTTCTCCAAAGTCACAAAAAGACAAAAAAATCAAAGTATTCATATCCAATCCCACAACAAATGTCACAGTACAAGGGATGAGCCCACTCCTGCCACTGTTCATTTAGACAGGGCCATAACTTAGACTCAGGCATTACAGTAAAAGTGTCCCCCATTAGCAAATTAAATAGCCAAACAACCATTTGTAAAGCCAATGGATCTGGTGATTGTGCCAGACATTTGACTTTGTCAATGCTTGTTTGTTCATTACGTATGCAAACCGTAGTATTGAGGGAGCTGCTGGGCTATTGCCAGTGTAAAAATAATCTAATTTTCAAATCTAGCCTTGATCTCAAGACGTGCACATTCATATAGTAACCCCTGTGACTGAAGACTCCTACTTTGTGAGCGAACATGCTCCTTGTCACATTTTACAATGCACTCACAGTAAAGTCTGACCCACTGGCCCATGCTGCAGTAGACTGTATATGAACGGCATAGGTAAACTAAATATATAAATATTACAGGGACATTATTGTTTATAATTAAAAATTAGCATTTAAAAACCCTTAGAAATTCACTGGAAAAAAACAAAGGTTACAGGGACGTTACAGTTAGGAAATGGAATAAAACAATTTAGAAATTCAGCAGTCATAGTTAGTTGAGCTAACTATAACGTATACCTGCAATTTACTGCTTATTACCTCACAAATTACATCATTCATGAAATGACCAGCACCATCACTGATGTCATCTCAAATGGCATCAATGATGCCATCACAAATGACAGGGCAGCTTACTGTCTGTAAAACAAATTTTGCTCTGCTTTGAGCAAGCAAGAGCCAAATGCTCTTTCTTGCTCAAAATGGAGCACAGTTTGCTATGACTTGGTGGGAGTGGGAACACTCCAGCCAAATAATAGCAAACAGCTATGTCCTGGGGTGGACACTACGGGGCAGAGAAGGAGCGCGCCATGGGGGGTGAAGGTCCCCAGGGCCGTATATGAGTCCAGGCCCCACTCCTTTCTTGTTTTAGTTACTGCCCCACTGAGATGCCATTCCCCGGGGCCGAGAACGGTCCATAAAGGGGGCACATGGTCTCTCTCCCATTTCCATTAAAAAAAATTCAAGCCCCAGGGAGGAGGCGTTCCCTGGGGTAGGGGGTCTGCGATGCATCCCCATTGCAATAACCTAGGGGAGGTGGCGTTCCCCGGGGCTGCAGGGAAGACCATAGTGGCCTCCCTGCACTCATTTAATCAGAAGCCCAGGGAAGGTGGTGGACTCCAAGTGGCGGGGTTGCAGCATGGGTACCCTCCACTTTATTATGAAAACTGCCCCCAGGATTTGGTCAACTTGGGAACTTCATCAGCAAGAGGTGCTGCAGCCTGCGCATTTTTTGTTGTTAATTTTGTCATGGGTCCACCTGTAAATTTGTGGCAAAATTCAATAAAAAATTTTTTTAACCTCCGGTGGGGTCCCCCAGTGGGCGTTGCTTAGAGCATTCTCGATTTCAATGCATGCTGGGATCTTTTGTCCAATTATCAAGCATTTCGGACCCTTAGTGGGTTCTGTAGACTATCATTGCAGCTTAATTTTCTTCCCTTAGTGGGGCTCTGGAATGATTGCTGGTTAGATAATGCCTCAACAGCCGTGCTGAGCCGGTACAGAAAGTTCCACCGGAGCTGCAATGATAGTCTACAGAATTCTTGATAATTGGACTAAAGATCCCAGCATGCACTGAAATGGAGAATGCACTAAGCAACACCCACTGGGGGCAGGTACTGTACATAAGCATGCAAGAGCGCTCTGGGAGACTTTCTATCAGCAGCCTATGAATAAGAAATCATCACTTCGAAACGTGTCGGCAATTGAAAATTTAAAAGAACTGGCATGACTTTCTTGGTTGCCACGTTTTAATAATTCATGAGGTTTTCAACAGCATGGCGAGTGCATCCAGAAATGCTTTGGGCCTTTGTTTGAAAATTAATTATGCGGCAGCCCTGCGAGCTCGGTGCACCATTTCAGGAGAGAATGGAGAGGCTGAGGTGGAAACCTTTCCGTACCAGTTCAGCACGGCTGTTGAGGCATAATCTAACCAGCAATCATTCTGGACCCCTACTAAGGGAAGAACATTAAGCTGCTATGATAGTCTACATACGTGTCGCACATCGTACGTTTCCGCATGACGTCATCGACGTGTTCAACACAGTGGGCGCGTGACTTCCGCAAAAATTTTCTCTGTGCAAAAAGAAGAATATTCTTTTACTTCTAATAAACATATTACTTTTAAATGCAATTTCGCAAAGTCGTGCTGAGTGCGTGTTGCGTGTACGCACCCAACGCAGATTTCATGTGACCAAACAAAAGAGATTTGATTGGTTTATAACACTTACTGTTCTAACTATTGAAGAACCTCACCCATTTTAATTACTCTTCCTAGACCTTCCTTTGGAGAAGACCTGTCCTGGGAAGAACCTCAATTTTTCTTCATTGGAGACCTGAATTTCTTTTTTGGAGACAAAAATGGCTACACCACTGGAAGAATCATCTGATTCTGATCATTTTGTTTCTGAAGAATTTCTACCAGAACCTCCCCCTCCCGATAGATACACATCCATGGTATGGACATTTTTTACTTTTTCAGAGGGGCAAAGGAAATGTAATGCCACCAAGGTGACATGCAAGATTTGCCGGGAAGTGCTGTCTAGAGGAGATCCTAATATAAAATACTCCTGTGGCACAGCTAGAATGTGCAAGCACCTCCATCCCTGCATCCTGTGAACTATGCTCACGAAGAATGTAGAAGACTGTGCCAAAATGCACCTCCACCACCGGCAATACCAAGTACTTCTGGGGCATCACCTTCAACATCCTCAGGGAGCAACGGAGATAGACCGCCGATCTTAACTCCAGCCAGAGGCCTTGTTGAGGACGCGCATTTCCAACCCGAGCTGTGTTTCTACAGACCTCCTAAAACCTGGGTAGGAGAAGGAAGGAACTATCCAGAACGAGATGTGAGGGTGGACTAAAAGTTTCCCCCACTTCAAAGGATGGCAAAAGGTATAAATATTGGTCCCCCTGAGCCCCTCATTAGTAGACTGAGACCTATTGACATTACAGAAGAAGGACTGCCTTGGTCCCCACATGTCTGCCTTGCTGTTTGAGGCCCGCCTAGATCTTCAGAATACTGCACTGTTGCTTGAGACCTGCCCTGCTCTCTACAAAGGAAGACTGGGATTGCTCCCTTTATCTGAAGCCAACCTGCTTGTCTCAAAGTGTCAGTTGACTACAGTGACACAAATTCCAGGGGCCTACCGGAAAATGCCCAGCTGACCTTCTGTAACTGGCCTATGCTGGTGTGAGTTCCTGATCTTCAAGAGGTCACTTCCTGGCTTGCATCAGTTGAGATCCTCCTGTGAAATCCTGACATAAAGTCTGTGTCCAGGACTTTGAGCATGCAGTTTTCTCAGCTGGGCTAAGCTGGTCCCTTTGTCCGGCCCACACTCCACCGCAGTCAGCCAGAACTTGTGACCACCCCTTCGGCCATCACCTACCCAGCCGGACATTGGGCAGACTTAATTTCGTCTCTCTGTTGTACTCTCCCTCCTACCCCTTTACTCCAGCAACTTTCCCCTTTACGCTCCATTTAGCCCTTCTCTTTGCTCTCTTATTGTTTCTCTCATTGAGACCTAGCTGCTTGACTGATGCCCGGTGGAGCTACCTGATAGCTATATAGGAGATGGGCTGTGGACTACGCCTCGGCCGTCACCTACCCAGCCGGACATTGGGCAGACTTCACTTCGTCTCTCTGTTGTACCCTCCCTCCTACCCCTTTACCCCACCCACTTTCCAATTTACGCTCCTTTTATCCTTTCTCTTTGCTCTCTTATTGTTTTTCTCATTTTGATCTAGCCGCTTGACTTAAGCCTGGTGGAGCTACCTGATAGCTATAGAGGAGATGGGCTGTTGACTTCCCCCTCGACCGTCACATACCCAGCCGGACTTTGGGCAAACTTTCGTTCGTCTCTTCATCCATCCTTCCTCCCTCCTATACCCTTACTCCACCCCCTTACCATTCTTAGCTTCATTTATTCCATCTTCCGATGCTCTTGAAATGTTTTCTCATAACCAATGTAACTTGTAACTGATGTAATTTTCAAATTGTTGGATCCTTATGTAAAGCGCTCTGCTACCTCCGGGTCTAGCCAGCACTATATAAAACTCAAATAGATAAAATAAATAAATTGCCACCAGATATACGTCCCCAATTTGGTAACGTTAGAATGCACTGTGTGAAGTGCAATCATTTAATTTGTTATGGGGAGCAATCAGTAGACCTAGTTTGCAGAGCAATTGATAACCATCGATGCTAGTTTTTTTTTTATTTCCTCAAATTCATGGTTTTGTTCATCCTGTTGACTTTTTTTTCCTTAAAAAAAAAACTAAAAAAAAGAAAACAAATTCCAAAAAAAAACCTACAAAAAACCAAAACAAACGTTCTTTTCAGAACTCACTACTCTGGTTAAAGAAAGAGCTACATTTGTATGCTAGTGTGTGAAAGTTTAGATGAATGTATACATACTGCGTAATTGACTGAAAGAATGTATTTATGGTGTAAGGTGAATGTATAACTGCATAACTATAAGGAAGTGCTGCAGCATGACACTGTAAGCTCTTTAGCTACAGCGTGCTGACATACGTCCGAAGCCCAGGAATGCAACATATGTACATAAATATGTTGCAAGTCTGTGCTTCCCTCTGCACTGCTGCTTAAACTACAGCCATGTGGTGACATAGGCACCCTTGCACCATGGTGCAAGAATATCTGTGTCATGTGGACTTTATTTTTGTACAAAAAGGCACACCTTCCTGTACAAAAACAATCAGTGAACACACTTTTCTCTTTCAATGTATGCTGTGCATTGTAGCATATGTTGAACGAGAAAAAATGAGGAGAAATACAAAGAATTCTTGTTGTGCCTTGCTACATCAATTGGAGGATGGTGCAGTATTCACACACATGTCCTGATTTATCATTTCTTATAAATGAGGTGCTTCACCTCAAACAAATTGTTGTAGGGCCAACGCACAAAGCGGGACACACGCTTGACCATTGTTTCACTAATGTGGATAATATGCGTTTTGACAATTCACTGAGGGTCCCCTGTTCTGATCATGCACTTCTTATTTTTCTTTGCTCCCATACGAGCAGGCACCCACGGCTAACATATCTAAAAAACTGTGCAGAATTTGGTCCAAACTTTCGGTAGAAGAATGGACCTTGAATCTGAGGAAAACTATGCCCATGAGTAGCAAGGATCCCTTAGTGGCCGTTGCCCTTTTAAATAAGTGGCTGGAGTCCTCATTGGATGTCACCCTCCCCAAAACTGAGTTGCACTACAGGAGTGGCACCAATAAAAAAGCATGGTACACCCCCAAACTTAATTCTCTCAAACTTATCTGTAAGCAGAAAGAGAGAAAATGGAGGAAAGACTTTTCGGATATAAGTAAAGAGAGCTATAGAACTGCATTGCGGAACTATAAGTCAAAAATTAAATCTACTCAGTCCGAATATTATCAAGGAAAGATTGCCCTAGCCTCCAATTCCCCTTGGGAAATTTTCAAAATCTTTAAGTCTTTGGTCACTCCCTTGGGTCCCCTTAACGATCCACTCCTTCCCACTCCCGCTGTGAGGAACTAGCAAACTTCTTCGCCTCTACAGTGGCTAATATTTACTCCTCATTTCATCAGACGATCTCGGGGCCACTTCGCCCCCGCCCCCCTCTTGGCATGATGAGGCTCGAGGAGCTTACTCTGCTTGACTCCTCGATGGTACAGCTTCTCCTAGGCAACCTCAAATCGGGGTCTCCGGTCGACGCTGTTCCTCCCACCATTCTTAAGAGGGTATCTGAGACGGTCACCCCAGTCACCCAGGAGGTGATCAATTCCTCTATGGCAGCGGGATTAGTTCCACCATCGTGGAAGCAGGCGAGAGTAAAGGCTCTATTGAAAAAACCCAACTTAAATCCGGAGGACTGGGCAAATTACCGCCCCATCTCCTTTCTACCAACCATCAGCAAGGTGGTCGAAAAGCACCTGAATTCTTTGCTCTCTGCCTTCCTCGAAAATAATAACGCCCTACATCCCACCCAGACCGGTTTTAGATGCAAACAGAGCACAGAGACTGCCCTCATTGCAGTGGTTGAAGAGTCCAGAAAGGTAGTTGACGCTGGAAACTGTGCAGCTATTATATTATTAGACCTCAGAACGGCATTCAATACCGTCAATCACTCCATTATGATCCAAAGGTTTAGGGATGTAGGGGTATCCAGTACCGCATTAAAATGGCTCTACTCCTTCCTGACGGATAGAACCTTCACTGTTTATGAGGACGAGGTTTCCTCCAGCCAGATGCCCCTCCAGTGTGGCGTACCCCAGGGATCATCCCTCAGCCCCACCATGTTTAACATCTACATGAGACCATTGGCTGAGGTGGTGCTGCCCTGGGGGGTGCAACTGGTTACCTACGCTGACGACACCCAGCTAGTAATCTCTCTCTCTGGGCAGGACTCAGCCTACAACCATCTCTCCTCATGTCTCAGTGATGTCCTTGAGTGGATGGATGAGTCCTTCCTGAAGATCAATGGTACAAAAACTGAGGTTATGATGCTTGGGCACAATGCACCCACTTCTGTGGACGCATGGTGGCCTAGTAGTCTTGGCCAACCTCCTTCCCCCAACGAGCACATTAAGAGCCTTGGGGTCTGGTTAGACCCAACTCTTAGTTTTATGGTGCAATCTCGGAAGGTGGCAGCCACCTGCTACGCCTTAATAAGAGGAATTAGAAAAATTCTTAAGCTCCTCCTATTCGAAGCCAGGCGGATTCTAGTACAGGCCCTAATTCTATGGAGACTGGATTACTCGAATGCTCTCTATTTAGGGGCCCCACAGGGAACAGTCAAAATCCTACAAACCGTACAAAATTGTGCGGCCCGCCTGTTACTGGATATCCCCCGGTGGAGTTCAGCCAAGCCAGCATTACGCCAACTACACTGGCTGCCAGTACAGCAGAGGATCTGGTTTAAGGCCATGACTATCATGCACAAAGCGATGTCGGAAGCCGGGCCCGCCTTAATCCAACCCATGTTCCGTCCTTACCAGACCCCTCGGACTTTAACGTCCAGTAATAAGAATCTACTGACGATTCCTAGGATTATGAGAACCTGCATGGGTGGCAGACGTTTCTCTCTCCGGGCTGCAAAGTTCTGGAATCTGCTCCCTGACACCATCAGACTTGGAGTGATTCATCTCAGGTTCAGGAAGATGTTAAAAACCTTTCTCTTTTCCTGAACCGTGAGGCAATGACTCGGTTATCTAATGCGCTGGGATGACTCCGGGCAGCCATGCGCTATATAAGTGCGTAGTCAAATCTGGTGATGTGTCTTGTTCTGTGAGTGTTCTGTGCAAATATGCACAGCAACACCTATAGAACCCCCTTTCAATGTAAAGTGGTGTGTATGATGAAGTCGTATTTACATGGAAAAGAAAAGGTACACAGACTGCCTTTTCCTCTTCTTGTAAATATGAAAGATTTTTTGCGCTATCACTATGTTACAAAAAGTGACATATTGTTGGCACAGGATGCTTTCTACACATATGTGCTGGGTTAGTTGGCCTCCAGTGACACTCAGTATTCATGTTAACTTTATCCTGTAACTTAAAACATCCACAGAGCATCTTTACACACATATCTACTCCGTCCATCTCCACTTTCTTCACCTGTGTGCAAAGACAGGCTATTGTGCTTTTTAATACTTAGTTAAACTTACCTTCACAGTAATAAAAATAAAAAATGCTAGACATTTTTTTTCAGTTATTTTTTATAAACTACATTTGTGAAAATTTGCTATTTTAGAATAAGAATCTGTCAAAGAGAAGAAAAATACAGTTATAATACATAATACTATATTTTTTACAATACAGAATCATTTTTACATTTTACAAATTATTTTCTTTGCCTTCTTTGCTGTTCTCAGAATATATTGAATTGCACTAGAAACAGTGATTTCAATCGTACTCATCACATAACAGCGGGCAAAAAAAACAATCAAAAACATTGTTTAAAAAAAAAAAGAGTCCATCCTCAATAAAATACCATATAATACAAATCACACATATATAAAATGCTTACTGGTAAGAAAATTATATAACTTAAATTTATAAACACTGTAAATTTTGTTGCTTAAAACAATATGCCGAGACAATGTGCAAGAAAAAGTCCATAATTCAATGAAACACCTTTCCTCAAAGCCAAAAGGTATTATTCAAATTCTTTTTGTTGAAATTTAGCGCTGGTAATCGTATTAATACATATTAATAAATTCTTCAGAGGCCGAATTATGTTCCTAAAACTTTGGCTTTAAAAATAGCAGGTAGGAATTTGGTCATTTGCTAGGCAAACGTTGTTTAAAAACCAACTGAGCATCATTACAAAGTGTCCACCCTTTTTCACATTTTAGATAGGCAGTGTAATGTCCAGATGTTGTGGAAGGATCATCATGGAAATTTTTTTGCTACTGCTACAAAAGTTCTTCCTGATATTAATAGTTGACTTGCTACAAAATGTTTTATTAAAGTGTTCAATTTTCTTCCATCAGCTCTGCAACGTTGCATCATTGAAATTATATATTGTCCATATCTTTGTACAAATAATGTTGATAACATTTCTGATTTGCATTGGTTACACTCCATGTTCTGATTTGCTGCTTTAACTAGTTTATTGAAAGACACTGGTTTACAGTCTGGTAATATCAAATATATAAATCCTTCAGTGTCTATGTTAGTGCTACATGTAGACATACAATTTTTACAATGATGTTTCCATTTGTAACAAAGGCCAAAAAGATTTTCAATTTCTATGCCTTCATTTTCAAATATGGTAAGCATATACATTAGAAATTCCAAGCATCTTGTTAGATATTCTGCTTAAATTGTGTAGACCCAGAACATACATCCATAAGATTACGAATATCACAAACACTTTTTTAAACTTTTATCAGTTCTCAATATTTCATAAACGTAATGCAACAATGAACAAAATGTTTTTTCCCGATTCTCTATAATTTGCTGTTGCAAACCGTCAAGAAAAAAACAACATAGACCACTACATTAGCATAGCAGTTGACACCTGAACTATTTTCAAACTGACAACCAACAATATCTTCAACACTGTCCTTTTTCTTTTTACTTGCAATCACAACATTATCTTGTGTTTTTTCTTCTCTATACCTTCACTACAGATGTTCTCATACCTCCTTTTTCGTCCTACTACACTCTTTTCAAATACAGGATATTGACCTAAATTGGGAGCATACACTCTTCTTAACCTATACTCTTTTACACAGTTTGCATCTGCAGTAACCTTTGTGTCATCAAAATCAATCAAAACAAACCAGATAAAGTTCTCACTCGTTACAAAGTAACATATGCTTTACCCTCTTTAAACACAGTATTTCTAATGTTCACCAAAGCACGGTCTACACTTAAACGTTAAGATTTATGAGTAGTCACTGCATATGCCAGAAAAACTGGAAACTGTTTTCTACGGACAAATAAATCTTTAACAAGCAAAAAACGAACTGAACAATGACCAATTTGTTTCACTTTTTCAATCTGATCAAATTTAATTTTTAAAAATGTAATACCATCTCTATTCAGATAATTAACAAAAATCCACAACTTTGCCCATTGATCTATTAACTAAACCTTTTTCTACATCCAAATTACGCCTTAAAATTACCTGCCATTTTGTACATGTATACAGATTCTTTTCTAAACCAGCAGTTTTAGATATCAATTTTTCTAAAGAATCCTATTTTGTTTTCAACTTTTCTGTCAAAATATAAGTGATTCGTTCATGCTCTATTTTATCAATGGCTTCCATTTGTATTATTTCTTAATTTTGCAGCTTCAAAAGTTGTTTGTTGAATATAGAACACTCACGCAGCGTTGGCATTAGGCAGATTACAGATTTGTTTTCTGCAATTTTCATAAATATTTTCTCAGTAACTACATTTTCGTTTGGAAACAAATTGGAAAGTAATCGACTCTGCAAACCTTGTCTACCATGTTCTGTCAGTACGCCAATTCTTATATCTTGAAGAATAGTTCCTTAATCAACATCATTTGCCTGACGCATATTTGTAATGAGTTCTTTGTATTCAAAATATGACCAAATGTTAACAGTTTGTGGTGTCTTCATGCGCAAGTGTTTTAAATACTGGTTGTCCTTTTATGGGAGTAAGTTGCAGTAGATCTCAAAAAACTATGACATGTTTTCCTCCAAATAAGACATCATCCTCTATTTTAAGAATTTGCTACATTCTTAAATGCCCAAAAGCAAGCATTAAGTTTGAGACCATTCCTACCTCATCAATAATCAGAAGTTTCATTTTCTTCAGCACTCTTGAAACTTCACAACAAGCTTCTCCAGATAGCTTGTGATATTTCGATTTGTTTTCATGCTCCACAGGTAGCATCAGTAAACAATGTCATTTAGTTCCTTTAACGTTGTGTGCTGCTAACCCAGTTGGAGGAGTTACAACACAAGACAAATTTGACTCAGTTGTTTTCTGTAGATAACTGGTGATTGCTTTAATTAAGAAACTTTTTCCTGTTCCAGCTTGTCCACTCACATACATTCGGATAGGTTGAAAAGATGTGCATGTACATTCATTCTTTTCATGAAGAAATCCATGATCAATCTGTTGTCTGACTTGCTGATATATGTATTTCTGTTCAACATTTAGTTGTTCTTCCAAGTTTGCTAAGTCCGTTACATCTTCTTGAGCTTGATGAATTACTGTTTCCACCTCATTCATGGTGATTGCTGCTTCATTTGCAACAATTGGTTGTCCTAGTGGATCTTGGCTCAGCGCAGTAGAACTTTGACTGTCTTTAGAAGCAATCTCAGCTGCAAAAGTAGCTTCTTGATCAATTTCATCGGTCAACATTTTCAGAGAATTTACAAAAGCAGTACATTCTATAGTACCTCTACAAGCATTGAATGAATCTTCATAGCTCTGACATTCTGAAATTCTCCAATTAATTCCAATTCTGAATGCCACGGTTTGAATAATTACAAAAGAGCTAAATAGTAAAATTCCCTTTTATCAGCAGTGTCGCAACTCAGCTTCCTGTGATTAATCAAATTTCCTTTCGTTTGTTTCACCAAACATCCTTCGGAACCAATCACTCCATATTTTCCATCATTGATGTTCTCTGTAGCATTCCGTTTAAAAGTGTAGTTTTGCAGCACTTCATAGAGACTCATGTTCTCAAGATGATGACTTCTGATTGGGTAATATATATTTGTTTTCAAAATATCTGTACTTTCTGGTTCTTTTTCTGCTAAATATTAAATTTCTTGAACAGATTTCAGTACCCGATTTCGCATTGCAGCAAGAACTAGAAATTATTCTTCTAGATTTGGAGTATAGACTTGCAGATGACAACCGATCTGAGCATTCATATGCTCCAATTTCTCGATGGGATAAAATCTTCAAACAAAAACTGTATAATTTCTTACTTAGAGTCTTCTTGTGAGAAATCTCTTCCCACATTTCTTTCAATTCCATCTTTACTGATTTTGTAATGTAGGACTTTGCATATCGAGCAACAGCAATGGAATTGTCTGCAACGCACTGAATATCCATGTTAGCATTCCACATGGACAAAATAACCGGATTGTAGTCATTTATGTATTTTGACTTTTTCTTAAATAGTAGGTATTTTTTGGAGACTTTCTTGTGATGGTATATAGCTGACATAAAACTGTTCACTCTTCCTTTGGATATTACCGGACGTGGAAAACCAAAACGACATTTGGTATAAACTTTTCCTTAGACTTGTACTTTTGTCAACAGTATTTTCCACAACAATGGCTTTGGAATCGTAAAACTTGTTGTCTTAAGTTTTTTTCTTCTGAGCTTTTGGGTACAGCACATGTGGCATATTCTTCAATAAAAGACAAAATAGTATCATCTGAATCTGTTCAGAATTTGGGGGGATTCCTTGATCCATAATAGCATAAGTATATGAGGAGCACCTCTTGTTTGATACTCCTTTCTCCAAAAGAAATCCACAACATCTCCAAGAGGAGGATTTTTTTTATTGCAGATAAAAGACATCATTGCTTCAATTCTATGATTAAAATACCTGCATACATTAACAGGATCCAAAGAGCACAATTCTCCAGGTGACTTGTATTCAATATTTTTTATATTGGAATTTGCCTCTCGAAGAAATTCAAGTAAACCAACCCAAGCATACTCAGCAAAGCTTAGGGTAAGGAACCATGTAGGAGTTCCTAAATTCCGTAGCATACATGTCAGTTCTCCATGACGACTGTACCAATATTCATTAGTGCCACGCTGACATGCCATCAGATTAATCAGCTGAGATTCTAAGTGATCATCCCTCTGGTTCACTTTATCCATGAAATCCTTTGCAGAAATATTTTGCAGATGTACTCCTGTTTTCAATATGTGATTGACTGCATATGAAAGTCCAGACAAGTCACTCTCAAACAAAAGATGAAAAATATATGGGATACATTGTCGAAATCTTGGATCTTCTGCATACAGTCTTGTTGTCCAATATTCAGATGCAGGAATTTGCACAGGTCGTTCATCATATCGTCCTCCTTTTCCTGTTGGAAACAACTACGGAAAATAACGAGCTTCCAAGGTTTCTTCCCATACACTCATGGGACTTCCCTTCACTTTTTTTCATTTGGAATAACTCAATAGTATTCCCCCTTTACTTATTTTGAATGAAGTGGATGTACACTGTAATGTTGATAGATTTCTTAACTTATTGACATATCCACTTTGTCAATTTGTCCACTTGATGTTTCAGTATCTTCTGCTGAAAGTATTTCTTCTTGTATATGTAAATGTAAATGTATACTTGTTAAGCGCACTGTGACTCCATCTCAGAGTGTCATGGCGCTGTACAGCGCTGGGGAACCCTCCTGGCTTTCACTGTGAGATGGTCCCTCCTGGGCACCCCCAAGGTGAAGCCAGGCATCCCCGGCGCTGAAGGGGCCGTTGTGGAGATTAAGCAAGCTATTGCCCAGAGTGGAACCCATGGTTAGAGTAGGCACCGAGGCGAGACTAATCGAGTCCGCGGACATTGACCCAAACATTTTTATAGTACTCATTGTTTTTTATTACATACAAAGTTACCTTCTGCACATCCACTAACTCCTGCCACATTTTCTTACTCTTAGTAGGAACACCATTAACTGGAATAACTAGTGGTTCATTTTCTACACTCTCTACACCAATAGTTTCAATATTTTTCTTTAAATCTAATGATAAATATACAACTCTTCCTTTCAATCCTCTCTGCAAATCTGAAGGATACAATTTACCTGTTTTAGGCTCCATACGAACAATAGCCTGAAACGGATGCACACATTGAATAAGAATAGACTCATAGCTATTTAAATCTATCAGTTCTGGAGGAATAGCAACCAACTCTAGATTATTATGAACAACTCTAGCGGGCATTTTATTCTCATCTAATTTGTTATAACAAAATTCACAAATACGCCGATCAGAACCCAAATCAAAACAATTCTCTACCATTTAGTAGGTTGCAAATTCCTTCCACATATCATTATTTTCTCTTTCACTTTTTAAATACAAATCAACACTCCTAGTTTGATTTTTATAGTGAGTTCGCCGGCAACAAATACAAGAATAATTTGGCCTTTCACCTGAAATCACCTTAAACTTTGTAATTTCACCTTCAATAATTTTGTACTACTATGTTCAACATTCTCTACACCATTTTCTTCTATTAATCAGACCCTCCAGCATTTTGCGATTTTGCGATTTGCAATATAATCGCGAAATCAGCAGAGGAGCGTGATTCCCGCGATATTTACCCTTTTGGCCGCAAAAAAGGTCTCCGGCAGACAGCAAAATAAATGATAACATCTTATTGGCTGTACGCACATAGCGCATAAGTCACTATGTGGCTTCTACATTGTAATACTTGCCTGTTTCTTACTGCGGCTGTGGAGAAGTGTGGCTCAGGGGTTAGAGGCGGCAGACCCGGAATCTGAGATCGGTCCTGGACCAGGGTTTAATTCCCCGCCCCGGCGGGTCTTGGGCTAAAAATTCCACGGACTCGATAATTCTCGTCCCGGTGCCTCCTCGACTCACGGGTTCACACTCTGCGACTCTGGGCAGTAGCTTGCTTAATCTCCACAATGGCCCCTCGCGGCGGGATGCCTGACTTTCACCCTGTGGACACCCTGTTGGGGCTTCTCACAGGGGAATACCAGGACGGGTTCCCTAGGCAAGCGCCAGGATGCCCTTTGTGGTGACAGGTTGCGCTATATAAGTATACCTACATTTACATTTACATTAGGGAATATGCGGAACATACAGACTTGTCAGTGGGCCCTTCTTAAGCTATTTTTATTCAAACCACATTGCTGCTTTTAACTAATCATGTCATCTGACCTGCAGAAAATTAATTCGACAGTAATAGTCAATGCTTGCAAACAGAATCCTGTTCGATCAGTCATAGGTCACCAGCTCCCTTTCTAGATTACAGACTTCTAAAGAGCATCGGGGAGTCGTTTATTAGAGCAAAATTACCGCTGACACTAGTCCTCAGCTGGTTAATATTTTGGCAACTGCACTTTTTCACGTGCACAAAAACTTATGTTTCAAGTCGAACCAAATAAGTCAGTAGAGCCAAAAAAGATGAATGCTAAATAGTTAATCTTCAAACACAAACTGCTATGTGGTGCTATTCACCATCTTTTGCTATTACCGAATTTTGCTTCCATAGCTCATTAGGATGACCATTTGTCAGAAAACCATAAGAAAATCTACCTAATTAGGCCTAATTGCCGTAGTGTCAAGAACACAAACCAACCTTTATGATTTGTAGTTTTATATTCATATATGTATAAGGAAGCCTTTTATGTCTGGCCGGATTGGCATGATTTAGTTGTGTTCAAGCTTCCTGCAGTTTGCAGGATTAGCTGCGGCTGTCCGCATTACCTCGACAGCATACTTACTGTATGCACATACATTTTCCTTTCTACACCACAGGAAACCACTTAAATAATTGTATTTCAAAATTAAAAAAGCACAAGGGTCAAAGCAACGTTCCCATTCACAAGGCTCGGGTCAGTCTGCCATACTTGTCTGTGGCAGCTTGCTGGTTCCATGTTTGGCAGTTCATAAGTTCGTTTGATGTGACTTCTCAAACCTGCTAATAAATGCAGTTGTATATTCATGCCCCTATCAAATGCTATGTAACAAAAGGTGGATATTATCCATCCGTTTAAAAATTAATTGGCATCTTGCAAGCTAGATTACTAGGATATCAATAACATCAAAAAAAATCCTGTTTTGTTTGAATTTCATTGGCGGTCTTTTTTGTTGTTGTTGCAGTTTTATATAGGGCAAACTCAACACGAAGGTATCCAAGCCCTTTACATGAGCACATGTTGCATTACAGAAAGACACATTCATTTTTAGGCACAGGGAGAAATACGTCTCTCCCACCCCCATTTAAACCCTTGCTTCGGGGACCATGTTGGCACTGTAAACGGAACAGGTGAGGGCTTCTCCCTTTCTCATCATAGTTGGGGTGAGTGACTTGAATACTTTTCAGCTGCATGGGTAGAGCTGGGTGTCAGGGTTGCATACCACAGCTCACATGGCCGGGTTGCCTCTTTCTCTCATATATTTATCAAACCCTCCAACATTACACGATTGAGGCAAACACTCCTCTTGGCCCACATGTGTAGCACATTCTGGAAGGGTCCAGGAGGCAGCGGTGCCTCGGCAGGGGTGAATGCAAGGGTGCTAGGACACCCCAGGGAGAAATAGGGACCTTTTTCACGAGGTACAGATTGGAACAGTGCTTCTGTAGAGCAACAACGATTTTAAACTTGCCTATTTCACAGTGGAAAACTCTGCTAAATCAGTTGGCATTGATTTAAGGCTGAAATGGAATGATTTCAAGTAAAATGAAGGGCCGCAAAAATGCCGCAAAATTTCCATTTTTGTGCCGCTAAATTTCCATTTTTGTGCCGCTAAATTTGCAAATCTATGCTGCAATATCCTGGGGGGTCTGATTAATGTATCAGTTTCTGCACTCTCTTGTTCAGGACCAAAGTAACAAAACTCAATGTCCGCACAAATCTTCTTCACATCTGACCCACGCAAAAGAGCACTGTTCAACTCATTTAATTTTAGTGCTGGACTTTTTGCATAATACAATCTTGTGACTAACTTCCGCATTTGAATATGATGTACTGCTAACATCTTGAAATGCTGAGAGAATGACCTTGCAATATGTTTTCTAACTCTGCAAGGGTCTAGTCCTTACAACATTATAATCTTTTGTTTAACAATTTCTTTTTTACTATATTCTCGTAAGAAATTACATAAAAGATCAATAGATTCTTGTTGTACACTACAAATACTACTGCAATCCCAAATGTACACTGAGGCTTTACCACGTCTGCCTACAACTTCATCAGCTATCACTTCTTCTGCATTTCTGGGAACCATTTTTTCTTTGTCAATCGAACAACCATTTCTAACCTCAAGAGCTCGACCACTGGTGTCAACCGCATGCAACAAATCCTAGGTCTGAAAATAACTCTCTTCATTAAAGAAAGGCTCTGAAACTGTGTTTCCATTCCCCCCCAAAAAATCACAAAAATTAGTTCTGTTAATTACTCTTTTCCTCTTACTTTTGGCCTTCATTAAATGGATTGGTTTATCTATTTTGATATTTGATATTTATGGGTATTTATAGAGCGCAGACATTCGCTCCAAGGGAGCATCTTGGCGCTTGGCTGACATGCAGAGGGTGGTTGCGTAGAAGATGAAACGTGATGAAGAAACTGAGACTAGATGGCTGCCAATACAGAGGTGTCTGGTTGTTGGTACACCTAGATCTAGTGATCGAATTCTGTTTGAAACTAAAATAAATAGTTTCCTTTTTACTTCAAAAGCATTTTCAACAATGGATCCAATATGCTTCTTCTTTTTATAAAATATGATCTCTTTCTGTATTTTTTCATATCTTTCAGCAAATTATGTACTACTCTATTATAAAATATTTTTTAGCGTATCTCCTTATACTGATTTTGTCTTCTTTTACCATATGTTCATTTTTTTATTGTACATTTGCTTTTTTTCTTTTCTATTATTTTGATTATTTTTTGTGGTTGAAGCGCTGTCACTGGTTTCAACATTCTGAACATTCTTTTTGGGCATATAAAGTTTTTTAATATATTTCTTAGTAGTCTTACCAGAAGATTTTGTCTTTTTAGTCACATCATGTTGCTCATCCAATACTTGTTGTTGAGTTTTCTTGAAGTAACTGACCTTTATCTGTCTTTTCCTCTTTCTTGATTTTTCAGGCATGATAATTTTATTTTAATGATGATAAACAATATCTGTAAAAAATTAACATAAATAAAAGTATATAAATAACTTTATAAATTATACTTTTCTATTACTATGCAAACACATTCTATATAGATACTGACAAAGGATTTGTATACCTTAAATACAAGTGTGAAGGTGGTTAGACCACCACATGCATAGTGCATAGGTGTTTGAAGCTGTCCATGTCCTAAGACCTACGCTCTGCCTCTCAAAACCTCCTTATTGTCCCTTACTATAAGTTCCAACGCAAGGGAGAGCGAAGGTTTGCCACCCTCGCCTCCAAATTATGGAACACAGACTGACAGAGCCCCCCTACTATGCATCCAGCACCTACTAACACTGATGAGCCCTTACCCCCTACCTCCAACTTACATTCCCATCCCTCTCCTACGGTTTTTGTCACCACCCCCTTTGCCCAACCCTCTAGACATCATAGCCTGTCTACCATGCCACCAACACAAGCCATTAGTAGCCTCCATAAACCCCCTACCTTAAATCCTCCCTTCCGCGGGTATACTGGAACTCATGACTCTGGTCATCTTAGCCACACTACTAATCCTACTGCACTCTCCACCAAGTCCGTATTCACACCGCCGACCCCCTGCCCGCAAGAGCACCCCTCTTTTAGGGATTTGGACACTCTCCAACGCAAAGCCACTGAATTAACCTTGAGCATCCACAAGTCCTTCACGAACCTCAAAAACCTCCTGTACCTCTCCAAGCTCACTCTCTCGAAGATCAGGCTCTCACAGAACTCTACCCCCCACTTCCTATTCCAAGCCCTTTCTCCACCCATTCCTGTTTCCCCTGTGACACCTGCGACCTCACAGGCAGCCCTGCTACCTTGCAGAGGAAGAAGTACAGGTCCTCCTCCTAACCTACAAACCTAACCCTGCTACGTCTAGCCCTATGGAACTCTCGGAGGATGAAATTGCTGACCTCCTTGTTAGCTATGAATACTCATGCTCCTCTGACCCGAAGAAAGATCACCCTAATCGCATGGTTGCAATAATCCCTATAGATAAGCCACTCTCCCCAACAGAAGAATAGTCAACAGTAACCTAGCGCTAGTCCCAACCTCTGACCCTAGTCACGATTCACATACCGTCCCCCCCTCTATCTGGTTTCCTTATCAACTGAAGCTCTGCGGTAAAGCATGTCGCGATGTCACCAATCTCATGCTGAACCTAAACACGAACGTAGCAATCCTGACGGAATCCTGGCTAAATGAATCCTCTTCGCCCTGCCTACACCTTCAAGTCCCGCCCAACTATTTCATCGTAAGGCTGGACAGGCAATCACAAAAAAAGGGGGTGGCATTGCCTGCATCTACTACTCCAACCTCCTTATCACTGAACTTCTGGCCAAACCTACTGATTCCTGCGAATATCTTGCCCTCTCTGTCTGCAACAACACCTCCCTTCAGTGCAGACTGCACATCTTTTACCAGCCCCCAGGCAAGAATGACACCTTCACAGACTACCTCATGGAAATCATCACAGCCAAGGCCTCCCAGAACTCAAATTACATTTTTCTTGGCGACTTCAACTTGCACTGGAATGACCCCCAAGGAACTGCAGGTCAACGCCATCAGAGACTTCCTGGCCGACCAAGCCCTTACCCAAGCCTGCTCCCTCCCTACTCACTCAAAAGGTGCCATTCTAGACTGGATCATCTCCAAGGAATCTGCGGTCAAACTCACCTCCATAGATCCCTGCGACTGCTCTGACCAATACGGTATCACCTGGCACTCACAAGACATGGACACCGCAACCAGTGATCCCCAAAAGATGGATCAGAGACACCAAGAACCCTGACCACCAGAAATTAGCTGCCCGCTGTGCAACTGACCTCCCCTCTGCACACCAAATAACACCACGGTCGACAACCTCAATGAACATTATTCCACAACGATATCCAATATAATCGATGACCTTGCCCCACTAAAACTGAAAAGAACACAGATCAAAGACAGGAACCCCTGGTTCAACGAGAGGAGGTCCCTCCGACAAACAGAACAGAACTGGAAAAAGCACCCTTGCGCAGACCATCTTAAGCTTCTCCGTCAGGCCAGAAAAGCCTATTACAAAAAAATCATCAACTCTATAAAAGAACTCTTCAGAAAAGCCCTGGATAACGCTAAGAACAGACCTCGCAAATTAGTTGAGTTGGTCAAACACCAATCCAACAAACTTGCTAAATCATCCAAATAAACCCCTATTTCTCCAATCCCATGCAAGCAATTCTCCTCCCTCTCCTGTGCTAAAATCTCTGCCCTAGGAAAGGAACTCATGTCTGCTCCCTATTCCCAAACCCCTCCGGTAATACCTCCCCACTCAGCGCTCCCCTCCCAGACCTACCCCAAAAACCAAGCATTATGGTCCAACTTTAAAGTCTATGATGAACACTCGGTCTCAAAAATTATTTCCTCCTTAATCCCCAACAATCACTTTAACAACCCTCTCCCCTCAAACTGCCTTGCCGCTGCCTCTCAGGCAATCATCTCTTCTTGGACGACTATAACCAACTCCTCCCTCCTAAGGGTTCGATTCCTAACTTTCTGAAAGCCAGTCAGGTGGTCCCCATTCTAAAAAAAACTCTTTAGATCCAGTTTCTCCTGACAATTACAGACATATCTCAAACATCCCTCTCCTAGCTAAAGTGCTGGAAAAATGTATACAGCAACAGCTGAGCCAACACATCTCCAACTTCCAACTTCTAAACTACTTGCAATCTGGTTCCAGACCTGGGCACGGAACGGAAACCACACTCTTCCACATTGTGGATGATGCCCTTCAAGCCCTTGACCAAGGCAAAACCTGTCTCATGATCCTCCTTGACCTATCCTCAGCTTTTGACACAGTTAACCACGAAATTCTCCTGAATCGCCTCAAACTTAGGATGAGCCTAGTTGGCACCGTTCTGGCTTGGTTCCTATCCTTCCTCCAGAACGGCTCTCAGAGAGTCCTGATCAACGGCAACCTATCCACTTCCTCTCCGATCACAGTTGGAGTCCCCAAGTATTAACATTATCCCCTACCCTCTTCAATCTTTACCTCGATCCGCTCTCAGAGGTGCTGCGCACTTCCAATATCTCCTACCACATGTACGCCGACGACACACAGCTCTACATCAATATCTCTTCTCCAGAGGATATCCATTCCCTGAATGAGGCCCTGAAACCAACTGTTCACTGGCTCACATCTAAGTAGATTAAACGTAATGCCACAAAAACAGAGTTTCTCTTAATCTCTCCACCTAATGCCAATACAGACCAAGGCTATCACAGCGCTAAACTGCTCTCCTACCATTGTGGACTCTGCTATATCCCTGGGAATTACCTTAGACGCCAACCTGAACGTGCGGGCCATATCAACGCGATGGCAAAAACCTCCAGATTTCACCTGTACTACCTACAAAGCCTGAAACCTTTCCTCAAACCCCCTGATCTAAAATCAGCAATTCAGGCCTTAGTCATCTCTAGGCTAGAATATGGTTGCTCCACCCTCGCAGGCCTACCCAAGATCTCTCTGGCACACTTGAAAGCCTGCCTTAAAGCCGTCTCCAGACTTCTAACTGGCTCTAAGAAGTTCGACCACATCTCACCCCACCTTAAAGCTCTGAACTGGCTTACTCTTGAGGCAAGAATACAATTTAAGCTGGCTTGCATCACCCACAAGGCTCTCTATTCCAAGTCCCCTGATTTTCTTGCACAGAAAATTGTGTTACCCGGAGTAGCCAGAAACTCCTGGTCCGCCAGAGGCCTTTTGCTCCAACCTGCACGCTTCAAGAAAAAAGAACATACAATCAGGCTTTCTCTGGGGCCCCCCCAAGAATATGGATCCCACTCCCACCCGCCATTAGAAGAATACTGTCTCTAGCTCACTTCAAAAAGGAGACCAAAACTTTCCTAATGGGCAAATTCCTTTCCTAAAGTTCACGCTACAATCACCCCCTCAACCTGACTCTACCTTTCATCACTGCACTATTCCTTGGCTGCCTCCCCTTATGTTACCCACCCTGCACTTCCGAACAATCCTTAAGGGTGATGAGACTGCTTTTCTAGTTTATTAAAGTAGTCGGGTATTATCATTGTTTTTTTTGCCATATACTGTATCTATCTGTTTCCCTATCCCTTGGCTCTCCTCCCCCTTTGACCTGTAGCCCACCTGATACTACTGTAAAGTGCTCTGATACCCTCACGGGTTTGGTTCATGCACAAAATAAATAAAAAATATAAAAAATAAATATATCACCTCTTTAAAAAGCATTGCAGTTAATAGAAGGTTTTAAGACTTTAGTTACATTATAAATCATTTGTTGATGGTACCATACTCATTTTAGGAATTGTGGTGTGCTCTAAGGTGATTTTACCATGTGAAAAAGCCTTCTGCTGGGATATCATGAATCATGTTTGAGAGAAAACGTTCTCATGCTTTTCCCACAGAGGTTTGGAAGGTGAGCCATAAGCTAAACTAAGAGCATATTTTCTTAAATTCACATTATTCTTTCTCAGTCAAGTGAGAATGAAGTCTGACATTCTCAGTAAAACATGTACATCCAAAAAGGGCAGAGTCTGTCAGTTGATTCCTTTGTGTTTTACTGCAGCTTCCCAGAGTGTTCTAAAGAACAACTAGAGCGCAATCAGTCCTACTTATGACATAAGTATTGCACACCTGAAGCCATCTTGATTAGAATAAAGTGGTAACTCTTAAAACATTTATTTTAAAAAGGAACAAAATGATGGGGTTAATTTTGCCATAGAAAGTATGAATAATGCTGCAGAAAGAAAAATTAGGGCACATTTTGAGTGACTTCTCAAATCGTCTTCTATTTCATAAAAAAATTCTGACATGCAGACTGAAACGTGCACTTTCAATACCAGCAGCAAACTTTCCTGGAGAGCAGTTGCTTTACTACAGTGATCTAATAAGCAACTAGAGTGCTAACATTCAGAATTTATGGCAAATGTGTGACACATCTGAATGCTTTCTTGATGGAATCAAAGTAAAAAACTGAAAGTATTTCCTACTGAGGAAACTTCATAACAAATAAGGCTCCCAAGATGGGCACCAGAGACAAAAGAGCACAAATGTAGCACAAATATCACCCAGATGTAGCCCAAGTATAGCCCAATGACAGAATGTCCCAGAGTGTTTTAAATCCTCTTCTATTTCATTAAATAATTCAGACTGAAACATGCACTTTGAATACCATCAGCAGACTTCCCTGGTGAGTAGTAGCTTTACTAGAGCAACTAACATTCAGAATTTATGGCAAATGTGTGACACATCTGAATGCTTTCTTGATGGAATCAAAGTAAAAAACTGAAAGTATTTCCTACTGAGGAGACTGCAGTAAATAAGAAAATTAGGTAACTTCATAACAAATAAGTCTCCCAAGATGGCCACCAGAGACAAAGGAGCCCAAATGTAGCACATATATCATACAGATGTAGCCCATGTATAGCTCAATGACAGAATGTCTCAGAGTGTTCTTAAGAACAACTAGAGCACTTACTGTCTTACTTATGACAAAAGTATGGCACACCTGAAGCCATCTTGATTGGAATAAACTGGTAACACTTAAAACATTTAATTGAAAAGGAACACAATGAGGGGTTCATTTTGCCATAGAAATTATGATTTGTGCCAAAGAAAGAAAAATTAGGGCATATTTTGAGTGACTTCTCAAATCCTCTTCTATTTAATGAAAACATTCTGACATGCAGACTGAAACATGCACTTTTAATACCAGCAGCAGACTTCCTTGGTGAGCAGTAGCTTTACTACAATGATCTAATGAGCAAATAGAGTGCTAACATTCAGAATTTATGGCAAATGTGTGACAAATCTGAATACCTTCTTGATGGAATCAAAGTAAGAAACTGAAATCATTTCCTACTGAGGAGAATGCAGTAAATGAGGAAATTAGGAAACTTAATAACAAATAGTTCTCCCAAGATGGCCACCAGAGACAAAAGAGCCCAAATGTAGCACAAATATCACCCATATTTACCGACATTAGCCCAATGACAGAAGTGTGCAAAACACTTTTTATTTTTTGTGTTTAAGGGCAGAATTCTATTGGATAAAAAAACTGAATTCAACCCAGCCCTTCGGGTTAAATGACCGGATTGAACATGCATGTTTTTTATGATTTGGAACTTTAGCGTTGACTTTTGACATTTGCTGATCCCCGCACATTTTCCTCAGTATTTTGATGGTTGAATTGTCTGTTGATTACAACTAGCATTTCAGTTATTATTCAGCACAACACAATGTGGTGTAATTAAAGTTTTGAGATTCAAATTCTGAACTTTTTCAACTCATGGCTGAGAAAACGGAAAAGGTTTCCCACATGATCGGAGTCACTGGGCCGTCATTGGCCGTGGGCCCGATCAGGTGATTTAAATCTCGTGATCAGAACTTCCGTTCACACACGCGGAATTTAAATCCCAACCGTGAAGACGATGCTGCGTCCCGTTACTCGTAAGTGATAAAGTATTTGATTTAGAACTTTAAAATGCAACTCTTGAGTTTTTTCGTTAGAGTTAAATGTAGCCGCCAGTTAAACTTTAAAGGTTTGTGATGTATGGTTTAATTGTTATGGAGTTATCACTTGATGAGTTTTCGTTATCACGTTGTGACAAAGTGTTTAGTTTAATGTCTGTAGTATACCGTAAGAGTGACTAATTTGGTCCTGTTTGCGCTTAATTTTCAGACCCCTGACGAAGGGTCATGTTGTTGTGGACCCAAAATGCATTGGGTGAATGGAAACTTCCTTGAAAATCAGTTCATGACGACATAAGAATGGAATTATGTTCGCTATGAATTTTTGCTTATAAACATCCTACGATTACGATTTGAATCAGGCAAATAAAACTGATGAACTTCAAAACGAAAATCTTGGAGTAGAAACTTGTTTTCTTCGTAAAAAGAGTGCTCAGCCTTGAGGATAGTGGGTTCTAGCCTCAATAATTGTTGACATTTGAAAGGCACGTTTAGACTACGTGCGACGACTTGAGCACCGCCTCAAAAGTTAATGAACTGTGTCAAAACATATCAAATAAGGAGTGCACCGGGATAATATTCTTTTTGAGCAGTTGCAATACAACAGACCGGGGAGGGCAGAAGGGTGTAGCAGTGAAATGGACCATAGGGACAGGAGGAAGGGGATAGGGGTATGGAATGTGGACAGGCAGGGTGGAGGTGGCAGGGATAGGTTACAGTCATCTGACAATGCTAGGCATGTGGGAGGGGAGTCGCAGCTTGACAGAACACTCAGAATAGATAGGATCGGCAGGTCAATGGAACATGGTGGGCAAAGAGGATGGAGCAGGGGCATGCACACAGACATCGGAGGGCAGGGGGAAAAAGAATAGGGGCAGCAAGCTAAGCAAAGAGGCTTAACAGGAGGTCAATGATAGGGCATAGAATTGGGCAATGGAGGGCAGGAGGAGTGGACTGATGCATCATGCTAAATGGAGGGCAGTGGCAGCACATCAGATCATGCATGGCAGGAGGGAGGAGGCTAGTCCATGGATTCAGTCAACGGAGAATAGGGTGGAGGTGGATGGGGCAGCAAGCTAACTGTTCAGAGAAAGCGGGAAGGCCAGTGGAAGAACAAAGGCCACACAGGGCTGTGATAAGGGAGCAGGGACATGGACTTGGACAATGGATGGCTAGGAGGAGGGAAGGCAGGAGCAGCAAGCTTGGGTGGGGCAGCACAATGACAGGCCCTGCTTCTAACCCCCCCACCAGCCATTGTGATATGCATCTTACTTAACGTTAAAAAAACCTAGAAATTTGCAGAAAAAAATAAAGATTACAGGGACGGTATAGTTAGACTCAGATTTCACTCATACACAACCAGTAAAATTCAGCAGTTATAGTTACCTTAGCTAACTATAGCTTATGCCCCCGCAATGTACTTAAAATGACCTCAGACAATACATCATTCATGACATGGTCAGTTACATCACTCATGACATCACTCATGACATCTCAAATGAGCTGTGAATGGAATGGAACTATAATCGCTAGAACTTTATTTAGGGATAGTGTATGTATATTAACACCCCATATTTTTATTTTCTTTCGTGTAAGAACCATTATAATACGCAACGTGGCCAGATTAATATGGCTCATAGCCTTTCACTCTAAAGTAATATGTAGTCCATTGTTTATGTTGATGTTTGCAATCCTAAGTATGTTTATTATGAATAAGTCACATTGACGAACATACAGGTATGGTGGTCACCGGGCAAGATATGCTGAAATGACATTGTGTTCATTTTAACACTTGTTTTCTTTTCTTTATTATATTAATTCCTGAATTTTCACATCGTGACCAGGCCAATATGGCTGCCAGCTTTTTGGATTAAAGTAATATGTAGTCCTTTGTTAATGTTAGTAACTTTACGCATTTGTACATTTACGTAAAAAACCTACAATGACGTCTTGTATCGTTATCAAGGTTCGGACGAGCCAAAACACGTGGATCACGTCCTTTGCAGATTAAATGCTTCCAAACTACAACCTGAGTGCTGATTCCTTCCTTGTAAGAGTTAGAGGAGATTAAATACATATATATAAAATTCACTGAAAAAAACACAAGTTTCAGAGAAATTATAGTTAGAAATTAGCATTTAAAAACCTCAGAAATTCACTGAAAAAACCACATGTTTCATGGACGTCATAGTTAGTTGGACATTTCACTCATACAAAACAAGAGAAATTCGGCGTTATAGATAGTTGTGCTAACTATAACTCGCGCCCCCACATTGCACTGCTGATGACGTCACATATTACATCACTCATGACATGGTCAGTGACATCACTGATGACATCTCAAATGACATCACTGATGTCATCATCCACGTGATCATCTGATACACCTCCTCATACCCTAAAATATAGACTACCATTCTCAAAACCATAGACACACCAATACTAGTACAGCAACAATATTCTGTGTACTATGCATGCAACCAGCTACATACAATTGATACACTCTTCTAAGTACCCAGTTAGTACCTATGCAGTCTAGGAATCTTTCTGTCTGTCTTATGCATTTCTCCATTCACCCATCAGGCACTATCTACGTATCCTATCACTCCACCAATACCTAACCACCTATAAATTCAGCACACACTTTCTTTGCAAAACTGAAATTACTCTAGTTATTATTCGTATACTTATGGAATGGTGGAGTCTCTAACACAAGTGCAGGTACAATATTTTGGACACTATACATGCTCACCTCTAACCAGCTATACAACTATTCATGCACTCTTCTAAATACCAAGTTAGAACCTATGCAGTGTAGGAATCCTCCTGTCTGTTCCATGTATTTCTCCAGTCACCCATCCAGCACTATCTACTAATCCTATAACTCTGCAAATACCTAAGCACTCATAAATTCACTATACACTCTGTAATACTGTATTTATTCTAGTTACTAGTCATGAACTTTTGGCAAGGCCTAGCTACTAACACAAGTACAGCTATAATATTCTGTGCACTATCCAAGCAGACCACTAACAAATAGGGCAGGCCCTGGGGGATGGGGTCACAAGGGCCAGAAGTGGCCCAGGAGGGGACCCCGCGGCCCCCTCCCCTAAAAAAAAAAAGGCAGGCCGGCCCGGGGGATGGGGGCGCTTACTGGAGGGCTAGTTGGCCCCAGGGACACTCAGGATTCAAGGGGAATTAATCCCCCAACTTAAAACCTGCCAGGGTGTGCATTTACACAGTGGTAAACGGAGGGGGCGGGACTAATGTGACATGTGTGCACTTATGCAATCACTCCGTCAAAACCCAAGCACTTATAAATTCACCATGCACTCTCCCTGCAGCACTCTAATCATCCGGTCAGTACCCATGCACTCATGCAGTGAGCCATGCACTAACTTATGCACTGCTACAATACACTAAGCAATACCCATGCAGTTCAGCCATCGCCCTGTCAGTACCCATGTACTCCTTCAATCACCCAGCCTGCACCTTGTACTTATCCAATCACTCCACCAAAACCCAACCACCTATAAATTTACCATGCACTTTCCTTGCAGTACTCTAATCTACCCATGTACTCATGGAATGGCCCAGGCACTAACACATGCACTGCTACAATCCCCTAAGCACTTCCCATGCAGACATCTAATCACCTACACCAACACACTACTGATTCACTCCTCTATTTACCCAGGTAGTAGCCATGCACTTCAGAAATCCCTCTGTCACTACCCATGCACTCCTCCAATCACCCAGCCAGTACTATGTACTCAACTAATCACTCTGCCAAAACCCAAGCAGTTATAAAATCACCATGCACTGTCCTTGAAGTACTCTAATCATTCAGTCACTACCCTTGTAGTCATGCAATGATCCAGGCACTAACACATGCACTGCTACAATCCCTGTGTACTACCTATGCAGTCCTCTAACCACCTACACACTACTTATTTGCTCCTTAAATCCCCCTGGTAGTACCCATGCAGTCCAGCAATCACCCTGTTACTCCCGTGCAGTTCTCCAGTCAACCACCCACAACCATGTACTAATCCGAATACTCCGCTTATACCCAAGCACTTATAAATTCACTCAGGCACTCTCCTTGCAGTACTCTAATCTTTCAGTCAGTAGCTATGTACTCATGCAATGATACAGGCACTAACTGATCACTATTACAATCCCATATTCCCAACCCATACAGTCCTGTACCCACTTACACACTTCTCATTTGCTCCTTTAATTCCCCAGGTAGTACCCATGCAGTCCCTCAATCATACTGTCACTCCCTGTGCACTCCTTCAGTCACCCAGCCACTATCTTTTTCTTATTTTAACTTTTTTTATTCTACAGCGAAATCAAAGAAGACAATACATGATTTAATTACATTCTTTGCTTCATACGGGTGCATTCATATAATCCGCAAAAGGTCCCCATATATCCCTACCAATCTTGCGTTTCTTAACCCCTTTAACCGCATATAGACTGAATTCAAGATTAAATAAACTAAACATTCTAATCCTCCATTGAAAGAAAGATGGAGGATCAACTTGTTGCCAGGCAGCAGCAAAACACAATCTTGCTACTGTCATGGCAATGAAGATTAAATGACGATGTTTAAAGCAAACCCCACCCCTACTAAATTGCACATCTGACCCCAGCAGCATAGTTGCAGAAGTTATAACAATCAGTTTGCCAATCAATTCACGTAAGAATTTTTCAAGATTAACGATACAAATTCTCAACTTTCCACAGCTAAAAAAAAAATGTAACATATCCGCATTATTGACAATACATCGGAACCATTTCCCATCATGTCCAGTTTTCCACTTATCCATAAATGCCGGGGCATAATATAAATTAAAAATTGTTTTGTTACATTGCACACGCAAATTGGCAGAGAGTAAAGATTCTTTTGATAATGTAATAACATAATCTAACAATAGAGTCTAAGTCCCTAAAACTTCAGACCATTTATCACCTTTTTTCTGTAGATCATCTTTCCTATATGCCAGTAGTAACTGGTATACCTCCCCAATTTTTACCTGGCGTTGTGTGGCGTTCATAACTAAATTGGAAAAAAATACAATCTTTTGTCGCATCATGAAATCACGCCTTTGCAAATATTTAAAGAATTGTTGTTTCAGCAGGTTAAACAAATGGGACCACTCAGCATAAAACATTACTACCCCGTCTGTTCCTATAAAATCCCCCAATTGAATAATCCCTTGTGCACGCCATCTAGTCGCCACCACATCCCAAAAGATAGGAGGTAGTAATTTAATAGCATTAGTTGGGATATACCAAGATATTTTCCCCACTTGACTTCATTTTCTAACCTTTTTCCACACATTAAATGCCGATAATAGAACCTTAAACCTAGTGCATTTAAAGTAGCTCCCGTCTACTTCTTTAAATAAAGATTGTCTAACTTCTGATCCTAACAACATTTGATAGATTGAAGGAGCTTCTGCCTCATTAAGTATATCCTCTCCAGTCAACATTATCCGTAACCTTAACAAAAAATGTATCGAAATATAGCACAAAATCAGGCATAACTAGCCCCTCCCGCTCAATCGGTAAAATAAGGAATCGCATGGCCCTTCTAGGCTTCACCGGGGCCCAAACAAATTTTGAGCAGATAGCTTGTAATTGCAGGAGTTGGAGTGTAGTAAATTCTAAAGGGACTGCTCTGAATAAATACAACACCTTAGATAACACATTCATCTTAAACACATTCAGCCTGCCAATAAGTGTGAGATGTAATCGTGACCATTTATCTAGTGAATTCCGAATATTGCCCACCAATGACCCCCAATTGACATTCACATTTTTCCTGCATAGATGATCGAATTTTTATACCTAAATATGTCACTTCCTTTTCCGCTAGTGGATCATCCATTATATTAGAATCTGAAGTTAATATTTGTGTTTTTGTTGCATTCAATTTATATCCTGAAGCTTGACCAAAAGTTATCGACAGTCGTTCTATCTCTTGTAATGCTAGAAGGGGATCTGAAGAGACTATCGCAACATCATCCGCATAAGCGAATACTGTGTATGGAATATTCTGCACTACAAATGGTATGATCCGGACATTATTGGCCAATAACTCAATAAACGGATTAATATAAAGTGCAAATAATAATGGTGAACAGAGGCACCCTTGTCTGGTGCCCCTGGTAATATTGACTGAGGCGTACATTAAATCCATCATAGAGATTTTAGCTACTGGTAAAGTGTATAACACCTGGAAGGCCGTAAGAAAGCGTTGACCGAAACCTGAGAGTCGCATTAATTCCCACAAGTATGTCCATTCCACACGGTGGAACGCTTTTTTCCGTGTCCAATAAAATCAAACCTAGATCACGTTTCTCAACTTGTGCGATATCAAATAATGTCACTACCTTATAAATGTGCGAGGTGGTACTACGACCTGATATAAAACCATGTTGCATTTGTGATACCAGTGAAGCAATAACTCTGGAGAGACGAGTGGCCAGTATTTTTGAATAGATCTTGCTGTCACAATTCAATGATATTGGCCTATATGAGCCTACTAACTCTGGATCTTTACCTTTTTTAATAAATACTACTATGGTAGCTTCAGTCCATGACTTCGGTGCCCTTCCTGCTTGTGCAGCCCTAAAAGTGTCGAGCATATCAAATTTAATTGCATCGACGAAAAGCTTATAAATCTCCCCAGGTAATCTATCTGGTCCGGCAGCTTTTCCTGAAGCTAACCCCTTAACTGCTGTGTCCAGCTATTCCATGGAAATTGGCCCTTTCTAGTATTGATACATCAATAGGGTCTAGATATTTCGAAGTCCCTTCCGTTAAATGAAAAAAAAATCTATGGTCTTGCGATTGTGCAGTTTATAGGTCGGAGTAAAATCTATGAAAGATTGATAGAAACCATTCGGGTTGTAGACATGTCACCCCATCTCTGTCTTTCAAAGCTTTAATCCTACCCATAGATTCTTTCCAACGTAGCTTCCATGCCAAACATCGGCCCACCGATTCTCCGTACTCATGCATTTGTTTTTTATTAGCTAAATATTTACGTGCGTGTTCCGTATTCCAGATCCCTTGAACTTTAGCCCTAACTAATTCAGTAACTTCTTCACACTCTTCAATATTATTTGCCCCTAGTCTAACACCTTCCACTAAGTTTTGCTCAGCCTCCTTTAACTGTTTGTATAACACACGCATCTCCACCTTTTTCATTCGATTTTGCCCATAGACAAAGCTTAAGACTTCCCCCCTAAAACTTGCCTTGAATGAATCCCTAACGATAGCACAATGGGTTGAATTTCTATTGTTAGTAAAAAAAATCACTAATCCATTGGGCTAACTGTTCTTTAAATCTCTCATTTGCACAGAGTTTACGGTCGAATGAGAATGACCTTATGGGTGGGTTTTGAATTTTAACTTTTAGTGTTATTAAAATCGGCGAATGGTCGGACGTGATCCTCGGTAAGACTTGAATTGAGGCCTTATCCTTCAACGAAAAGGACAGAAAGAAATAATCTAAATGTGCACATTTCTTGTGGGGATATGAATAATAGGTGAACCCAGGGATTACTGGATTCAAGTACCTCCAAAAATCAATTAAAGCATGATCACTAATAAAATTATACAAAGCTTATAAGACACAAGGTTTCCGCCCTTTATACCTTCGTGGACCTTCTTGCAATTCTAAATTCGTTAAAGTAATGTTCATATCGCCACAAAGTATAAGAGGTGCCCCCCCATGACGCTAATTCCAAATTCAACTCCTCCAAAATAGAAGCTTCGTCCAGGTGGACCCATATACAGCACAGATTGTAAACCTAACATGCCCAAAAAAACATTGTGCGATAGCCCACCTTCCACATTTGTCCGCTAGGAATTGTGGCGTTGTGACCCTATTAACTTTAACTAAAATTGCTACTCCTCTAATCATAGACGATTGATGAGAAGCAACTATCAATGAGTAACCCAAATTTTCTAATAAAGCCCTTTGTGTCCAGGGTACATGTGTCTCCTGGAGACAAACCACATTGGGCTGGATGTTACGAAGCTCAGCTGTCACGCGATTCCTTTTACTCCAGCTGTTCAATCAATCAATCAAAGACATTTATAGAGCGCACTACCTACCCGTAGGGTCTCAAGGCGCTGGGGGGTGGGGGGGTGCCGTTACTGCTCGAACAGCCAGGTCTTCAGCTTCTTCCTGAATGAGAGGTGGTCTTGGGTCAGGCGCAGGTCGGTCGGGAGGGAGTTCCAGGTCTTGGCGGCCAGGTAGGAGAAGGACCTTCCTCCTGTTGTCGCTCTTCGGATGGGGGACGGCGGCGAGGGCGTGGTTGGCTGAGCGGAGGTGGCGTTTGGGAGCGTAGAAGTTGATTCGGTTGTTGAGGTAGCTCGGGCCTTGGTCGTGTAGCCAATGCAGGTCTCTGAGATGTCCGGAGATGTGGCTGGTTCGTGGGATGTCGAGGATGAGTCTGGCTGAGGCGTTCTGGATCCGCTGGAGTCTCTTCTGGAGCTTGGCGGTGGTACCGGCGTAGAGGGCGTTGCCGTAGTCCAGTCGACTGGTGACGAGGGCCTGGGTGACGGTCTTCCTGGTCTCGGTGGGGATCCACCAGAAGATCTTCCATAGCATGCGTAGGATGTTGAAGCACGCCGAGGAGACGGTGTTGACTTGCCTGGTCATGGAGAGGGAGGAGTCCAGGATGAAGCCCAGGTTGCGTGCGTGGTCTGTCGGTTTGGGTGCGGTGCCCAGGGCGGGAGGCCACCAGGAGTCGTCCCAGGCGGAGGACGAAGAGCCTAGGATGAGGACCTCCATCTTGTCTGAGTTCAGTTTCAGGCGGCTGGTCGTCATCCACTCGGCTACCTCTTTCATCCCTTCGTGCAGATTGGCTCTGGCGGCGGCAGGGTCGTTGGTCAGGGAGAGGATCAGCTGGGTGTCGTCGGCGTAGGAGATTATGTTGAGGTTGTGTTGGCGTGCGATGGCCGCGAGGGGGCTCATGTAGACGTTGAAGAGGGTGGGGCTCAGCAAGGATCCTTGAGGGACGCCGCAGATGACTTCGGTGGCCTCTGACTTGTACGGTGGTAGGCGGACTCTCTGTGTTCTTCCGTCGAGGAAGGAGATGATCCATTCCAGAGCCTTCTCCTGGATTCCGATGTTGCTGAAGCGCTGTACTAGGGTGCAGTGGCAGACAGTGTCGAATGCCGAGGAGAGGTCTAGGAGGATGAGGGCCGCTGTTTCTCCGTTGTCCATCATGGCTCGGATGTCATCGGTGGCGGCGATGAGGGCGGTCTCGGTGCTGTGGTTGGCTCGGAAGCCAGACTGTGAGGGGTCGAGGGATCCATTCGTCTCAAGGAAGGCGGCCAGCTGCTTGTTGACGGTCTTCTCGATGACTTTGGCTGGAGACGGGAGGAGCGAGATGGGGCGGTAATTCTTGAGTTCGGTGGGGTCCGCTGTGGGTTTCTTGAGTAGAGCGCTGAGTTCGGCGTGCTTCCAGCTCTCAGGGAAGGTGGCGGTGTCGAAGGATGTGTTGATGATGTCTCGCAGGTGGGGTGCGATGACAGCGTCGGCCTTGTTGAAGACGTGGTGGGGGCAGGGGTCGGTCGGAGATCCTGAGTGGATGGAGTTCATCGTGCGGACGGTGTCTTCGGTGTTGATCGGAGTCCAGGCGCGGAGGGTGGTGGTGGGGGGTGGTGGTTCGGTCGTGGTGTGCGTTGGTTGGTTGTTGAAGCTGTTGTGTATGTCCGCGATCTTGTTGTGGAAGTATGAGGCGAGGGAGTTGCAGAGGTCTTGCAATGGGGTGATGTCGTTGTTTCTTGCGCTGGGGTTGGAAAGCTCTTTCACGATGTTGAAGAGTTCCTTGCAGTTGTGTGCGTTGTTGTCCAGCCGGTCCTTGAATGCAGTTTTCTTGGCGGCGCGGATCAGCTGGTGGTGCTTCCGGGTGGCAAGCTTGAAGGTGGTCCTGTTGTCCGGTGTTGGTTCCCTTCTCCAGACTTTCTCGAGGGCTCGGCAGTTCTTCTTGGAGCTCTTGAGTTCGTCGGTGAACCATGGGGCTTTCTTGCTGCCGGGTCTGCTGGGCGGGGTCCTCAGTGGGGCGAGCTCATCCGCGCAGTTGCTAATCCACTTCGTGAGGTTGTCTGCGGCCTGGCTGGGGTTCGCTGAGCTGGCAGGAGGGAGCTGGCTCAAGGAGGTGGCGAGCTGGTCGGCTGTGATCTTGTTCCAGCTTCTGCGGGCAACCTGTTGCTGGTGGTGGTGGGTCGTCGTTCTTTTGAAGGTGAAGTGGACACAGCTGTGGTCCGTCCATTGAAGCTCTGTGGCGTGGCTGAAGGCGATGTCTGTGCTGGATGAGAAGACTGCGTCGAGTGTGTGTCCGGCGAGGTGGGTGGGGGTGGATACCAGCTGCTTGAGTCCAAGATTGGCGAGGTTGTCGAGCAGGGTGCTGGTGTTGCGGTCGTTGTTGTTCTCCAGGTGGAAGTTGAGGTCCCCCAGGAGGATGTAGTCAGCGGAGGGAAGGGCATGCGGGCTGAGGAAGTCGGCGATGTCCTCGCTGAATTGGGTGCGTGGTCCCGGAGGTCGGTAGATCAGGGTGCCTCTGAGGGTGGTCTTCGGGTCGGTGTGGATCTGGAAATGCAGGTGTTCGGCGGTGGTAAGGGTGTTGTCAGTGCTGGTCGTAATGCGGATGGTGTTCCTGTGGATGATGGCGATGCCTCCTCCCATCTGGTTGGTGGTGCGGTCCCTCCGGGTGATCTTGTAGCCCTCTGGGATGGCGATGGCGATGTCGGGTGCTGAAGAGGCGTTCATCCAGGTCTCCGTGAGGAAGGCAACGTCAGGGGCTGTGGTGTCGAGGAGGTTCCAGAGTTCGATGGCGTGTCTGTGGACGGAGCGGGTGTTGAGCAGGATGCACTTGAGGTGGGTGCTGCTCGTGTTTGACTTGGCGGGTGCTGGTGCAAGGCAGGTCCGGATGCAGGTGAACTTGCAGGCGTGGCAGCTGAAGGGTCCGTGGGTGCGTCGTGGTGTGGCTTGGTAGCATCCTGGGAGTCGACCGGCGTTGAGTGCGCTGAGGTTGGCGGCGGTGTACGTCAGGCGGGTCGGCCGGGGTCCTCGAGGGCCAGGGGTCCTGGCACTGGGCGCGGTCCAGGCGCGGACGGGCGTAGACGGGCTTACCTTTGGCGCGCCTTCGGCGCACAATTGACGCGTCCGCTGCGCGTGACCGCTGCGCGTTCGCACGGTCGCCATATAAGGCGAAGTGCGCGGGGGCGGAGCAGCTGGGAGGCGGGAGCGGGGAGGGTACAGAAGGCAAAAGGGGCGGGGTTTCGCGGCGGTGGCGGGAAGCGGGGAGGGAGGGTGAACGGCGGCAAAACAGCGGCAAACAGGAAGGAAAAACACAATACAGATAAAAAACAGGCAATACAATTTAACTAAAGCTGATTGACAAGGTGCAACAGCAGGGGCAGGTTAGGAGAGCAGGGACCACGCCGCTCGGGGGCCGGGGGCGTGGTCACGTGCCGGTAGCGAGGCAGTCAGGCAGGGAGGGAGAGCACAAGCAGCAGCTGGTGGCCGTGCAGCGCGGGGGTGTCCTAGAGCTAGGACACACTCACCTGCGTCGCACGGTCGCCATATAAGGCCAAGTGCGCGGGGGGGCGGAGCAGCTGGGAGGCGGGAGCGGAGAGGGTACAGAAGGCAAAAGGGGCGGGGTTTCGCGGCGGTGGCGGGAAGCGGGGAGGGAGGGTGAACGGCGGCAAAACAGCGGCAAACAGGAAGGAAAAACACAATACAGATAAAAAACAGGCAATACAATTTAACTAAAGCTGATTGACAAGGTGCAACAGCAGGGGCAGGTTAGGAGAGCAGGGACCACGCTGCTCGGGGGCCGGGGGCGTGGTCACGCACCGGTAGCGAGGCAGTCAGGCAGGGAGGGAGAGCACACGCAGCAGCTGGTGGCCGTGCGGCGCGGGGGTGTCCTAGAGCTAGGACACACTCACCTGCGTCGCACGGTCGCCATATAAGGCCAAGTGCGCGGGGGGGCAGAGCAGCTGGGAGGCGGGAGCGGGGAGGGTACAGAAGGCAAAAGGGGCGGGGTTTCGCGGCGGTGGCGGGAAGCGGGGAGGGAGGGTGAACGGCGGCAAAACAGCGGCAAACAGGAAGGAAAAACACAATACAGATAAAAAACAGGCAATACAATTTAACTAAAGCTGATTGACAAGGTGCAACAGCAGGGGCAGGTTAGGAGAGCAGGGACCACGCCGCTTGGGGGCCGGGGGCGTGGTCACGCGCCGGTAGCGAGGCAGTCAGGCAGGGAGGGAGAGCACACGCAGCAGCTGCTGTTTAGACCAGAAACATTCCAAGTGCAAATTTTAACCCCAGTTACTGCCATGTTAGTAAGATAAACAATCTGAATATAAAGGCCATGTCACAATATTGAGGGCACCAAAATGCCTAAATAATTTGTTTGCATTTGCATACTTTCCATTTTATTCATTTTTTTCATTTTTTATGATTAGCTGTGGATTTTTTTCCCCTTTTCCCCCCACCCTAGTGACCCATCCCCTAAACCCCCACCCTACCTGAGCAACCCCTCCCCTCCCCCCTTAATCAAGGCTTTAGGACTAAAAGTTCTGTAGATGGAGACTAGCGTGTAACCCCTTGCTAACTCCCACAGCTCTAACTATATATAGGAGTACAATGGCATAAAAATCCAACACAATAATAAAATATAACCCAACGAATAAACAGTATACCAGTGCACTCCTATACCTTTGTAATCATCATAAACAATACTCTGTTGCAGCTACATAATACACCAATTATCCCTTATTAAATGGTTTGTAAAAAGTTTTTAGCTGAGCCCTCAGTAGTAAAAAAATGTTTACGTTCTTTATAAACTACTTTCAGTTTTGCCGGGTTCAGCAAAAAAAACTGTGCACCTTTGCTTTGAAATTGAGGAATTAATTCACGTAGCTGCCATCTCAATTCCACAGTATATCTACAGAAATCAGGTTGAATAAAGAATACAAAATCCCCCCCAGACCTTTTCTTATAGTGTCAAGCCAGCTGAAAGACCTTGGGGCATATTACCAAGCAATAGCGATAATTATCGCTATTGCTTGGTTAGAGATAAAAATTTACCGCTGAGCTGTGGCGATTTTTACCGCAAATAAACCTTGGTATTACCAAAGTTTATCGCAAATGCGATAAAAATCACCGCAATGCATGAATATCGCTGGAAATTCAGCAATATTCATGCATTACTGAGCTAATGCTCTTAGCCATGTTATCCACCTCCCATTGGATAACATGGCTAAGAACTGCTCAGGGCAGGTGTTAGCTTTTGAAGATATTCGCGCTTAGCGCGAATATCTCCAAAAGTTGGTAATAGGAGATAGCGATGTTAGCGACTGTTTTCAGTCTCTAACATCTTGGCACACCCTCTTTGCATGTCATTAGTGATAAATATCTCTGACATGCAAAGTGGGGCCCAAGATGGTCGCTATCTCCTACTAGCTGTCGCTAACTGGTGTTAGCGACAGCTAGGTAATAGGGAGATAATTTTATCTCTGCTTTCTTGGCTTTTAAAGCCAAAAAAGCGGAGATAAACCCCCTTGATAATATGCCCCCTCTTCCCTTGCCAAAAAGCTATTGAGTGAAATTAGAAAAGCCCTGGGTTTTTCCTTCGAGAGATCTGCATTAGGAAGAGTACGTCTAAAGAAAGGAAACCGATGTGCCCTTTCGACCTCACGATCCCAATCCCATTTTGAGAGTTCCGGGAAAGCCTTTTTAAATAGTTCCACAATGAAGCGACAAGGATCTTGGCCTTCTTTTCCTTCTGGAATCTGCAGGATGCGCAAATTGTTCCATCTTGCCCAATTTTCTATATCTGCCAACTTCCAAGCTGAATCATCCCTCGCTGCCTGGAGTGAGGCAGTCACTGTTTTTTGTGGAAGCACATCATCCTCCAATGTAGAAATCCTCGTCTCAACCTCATTGACCCGGGTTACAAAATCTGCTTGAGATTTTGACATTCTACGTACTGCATTCTGAAGTGTCTTACATATATTCTGTGTTCTTTGATTCTCCTCCCTTGTTTCTGTGCGGAAGGACATGATCGATTGATAAATTAGGGACAGAGAAATATCCTCTTCAGTGATTGTAGATGTTACTGTCCTACCTGAACCTTCTGCATTTAATCCCCCTCCATTAGGGTCAAATCCAGCTTCCTACGGACAGTATCAGTTTGATCGTTCTGGTCAACTAACTCTTCCAATAGCAAACTACTATGATCACTTCCTTCGTTCATACTCATTTGGGCAGCATATTGATCGGCTAAATCTTCGCATGAGGACATTGATTGCTCTGATAAAGAGTAATAGTCCCCGGAGTCTGCATCATGTAGTTGAGTCCCAGTCGCATTTGCTACAATACCTCCCACCGCTTCTATATTAAGTGAAGAGGCTGACATGCTATCCTGCTTGCCCATCATCTGTTCCGAAGAAACGGTAGCTAATTTCTCCTCCAGAGGAGTGTCTGACTCATTTATCAATTGATTTGGAATTTGAGCCAATGCCTGTACATTTGCAATTGTAGTTGTAGAACTCATAGCAGTCAGTGGCGGCCGCATAGTTCCTTGTGTCTGTATATCCATGCCTTCATCTAGGGGTGGTGGAGGTAAGGGGGGGCTGTTGCTGTTTAACCCGTCGTCTCTCTTTTATAATAGAAAAAAATAGCGGCAATAGCTGGAATCTTCTTTACCTCTTGTACAGCTTTCCCTTCTTCAATAATTTGACAACTTTCCCCTGTTCAGCATTTACGGAAGTTTTTTTAAAAAGCCCACCTTGCTCACCTCTAAACTGCCAGAACTGCCAGCACCCCTGCCTGCTCCAGCTCCCCTGCTCTCCTCGGCAGCCGTTGCAATGACTGCAGCACCTGGGTCTTGAAGATAGGCCAAGTTCTCTGGAGAGCGGGATCTCCCTCGTCTGCCCTTTGGTGGCATATTGCTCGCTACTCACTATCCGCCAGTCAAATGCTCCACTCTGCAATTAGGACCACGCTCACTTCCGAGCCAAAATCATTCTTGTGCCCGTGTCAGCCTCTCTGGCAATGAAATTCCTCCCAACGCAGGTCTCTCCATCGCCGCCACCAGGTTCCAGCAAACCACCG